>NW_026263286.1:600000-802000 GCF_947179515.1 Apodemus sylvaticus
GGAAATCCCGCATAGTGCAAAATTATCTTGCTTTTCCTGAACAACACGTTGTAACTCGAAAAGCTTTGGTGTTGCGTGTATGTGTGAGCATGTAGCCTCTAAAGAGAATGCACAGGAGAGTTTTCTCTCGAAAGAACATGTAAGAATTCAACATTATAAGAAAATACAGTGCTGCAGTGTAAAGACAAAAACGTACGTTTGGAAACACTTTACGAGAAGAAATAACGCATCGTACAAAATTAGCTTGTATCTCCTAAACAACACGTGGTAACTCGAAAGGATTTGGTGTGGCGTGTACCTCTAAACGTGTAGCCTCAAAAGAGAACCCACAGGAGAATTTTCTTTCGTCAAAATTTGTCAGAACACCACGTTTTAAGGAAATCCCGCATCGTGGGAAATTATCTTGTTTTTCATAAACAACACGTTGTAACTCGAAAAGCTTTGGTGTTGTCTGTATGTCTAAGTGTGCAGCCTCAAAGGGGAACGCACAGCATAGTTTTCTATCAAAAGAATATGTAAGAATACCACGTTATAACGAAATACAATGTTGCAGAGTAAAGACAAATAAGTATGTATTGGAAACACTTTATGAGAATAATTAACACATCGTAAAAAATTAGCTTGTATCTCCTAAACAACACGTTGTAACTCGACAAGATTTGGTGTGGCCTGTACGTCTAAATGTGTAGCCTCAAAAGAAAACCCACAGGAGAATTTTCTTTCGTCAAAATTTTTCAGAAAACCTCGTTTTAAGGAAATCCCGCATCATGCGAAATCATCTTCTTTTTTCTAAACAACATGTTGTAACTCGAAAAGCTTTGGTGGTGCGTGTATGTGTAAGCATGGAGCCTCAAAAGAGAAGGCACAGGAGAGTTTTCTCTTGGAAGAATATGTAAGAATACTACGTTATAAGGAAATACAATTTTGCAGAGTAAAGACAAATAAGTACTTATTGGAAACACTTTATGAGAAGAAATAACGCATCGTACAAAATTGGCTTGTATCTCCTAAACAACACGTTGTAATTCGAAAAGATTTGGTGTGACGTGTACGTCTAAACATGTAGCCTAAAAAGAGAACCCACAGGAGAACTTTCTTTCGTCAAAATTTTTCAGAAAACCACGTTTTATGGAAATCTCGCATCGTGCGAAATTATCTTGTTTTTCCTAAACAACACATTGTAACTCGAAAAGCTTTGGCGTTGCGTGTATGTCTAAGCACGTAGCCTCAAAAGAGAACGCACAGGAGAGTTTTCCCTCGAAACAATATGTAAGAATACCACGTTATAAGGAAATACAGTGTTGCAGATTAAAGACAGATAAGTACTTATTGGAAACACTTTACAAGAAGAAATAACACATCGTAAAAAATTAGCTTGTATCTCTTAAACAACACGTTGTAACTCGAAAAGATTTGGTGTGGCGTGTACGTCTAAACATGTAGCCTCAAAAGAGAATGCACAGGAGAATTTTCTTTCGTCAAAATTTTTCTGAAAACCACGTTTTAAGGATATCCTGCATCGTGCGAAATAATCTTGTTTTTCGTAAACAACATGTAACTCGAAAAGCTTTGGTGTTGCGTATATGTGTAAGCGTGGAGCCTCAAAAGAGAAGGCACAGGAGCATTTTCTCTCGAAAGAATATGTAAGAATACCACGATATAAGGTAATACAATTTTGCAGAGTAAAGACAAATAAGTACATATTGGAAACACTTTACGAGAAGAAATAACGCACCATACAAAATTAACTTGTATCTCCTAAACAACACGTTGTATCTCGAAAAGATTTGGTGTGACGTGTATGTCTAAATGTGTAGCCTCAAAAGAGAACCCACAGGAGAATTTTCTTTCATCAAAATTTGTCAGAAACCACGTTTTAAGGAAATCTCGCATCGTGCGAAATTATCTTGTTTTTCCTAAACAACACGTTGTAAGTCGAAAAGCTTTGGCGTTGCGTGTATGTCTAGGCATGGAGCCTCAAAAGAGAACGCACAGGAGAGTTTTCTCTCGAAAGAATATGTAAGAATAGCACGTTATAAGGAAATACAGTGTTGCAGATTAAAGACAAATAAGAATGTATTGGAAAAACTTTCCAAGAAGAAATAACGCATCGTACAAAATTTGCTTGTATCTCCTAAACAAGAAGTGGTAACTTGAAAGATTTGGTGTGGCGTGTATGTCTAAACGTGTAGCCTCAAAAGACGACCCACAGGAGAACTTTCTTTCGTCAAAATTTGTCAGAAACCACGTTTTAAGGAAATCCCGCATCGTGAAAAATTATCTTGTTTTTCCTAAACAACACGTTGTAACTCGAAAAGCTTTGGTATTGAGTGTATGTGTGAGCATGTAGCCTCTAAAGACAATGCACAGGAGAGTTTTCTCTCGAAAGAACATGTAAGAATACAACATTATAAGGAAATACAGTGTTGCAGAGTAAAGACAAATACGTACGTATTGGAAACACTTCACGAGAAGAAATAATGCATTGTACAAAATTAGCTGTATCTCCTAAACAACACGTGGTAACTCGAAAGGATTTGGTGTGGCGTGTACCTCTAAACGTGTAGCCTCAAAAGAGAACCCACAGGAGAATTTTCTTTCGTCAAAAATTGTCAGAAAACCACGTTTTAAGGAAATCCCGCATCGTGCGAAATTATCTTGTTTTTCATGAAAAACACGTTGTAACTTGAAAAGCTTTGGCGTTGCCTATATGTCTAGGCGTGTAGCCTCAAAAGAGAACGCACAGGAGAGTTTTCCCTCAAAAGAATATGTAAGAATACCACGTTATAAGGAAATACAATTTTGCAGAGTAAAGACAAATACGTACATATTGAAAACACATTACGAGAAGAAATAACGCATCGTACAAAATTAGCTTGTATCTCCAAAACTACACGTTGTAACTCGAAAAGAATTGTTGTGGCGTGTACGTCTGAACATGTAGCATCTAAACAGAACCAAAAGGAGATTTTTCTTTCGTCAAAATTTTTCAGAAAATCACGTTTTAAGGAAATCCCGCATCGTGCGAAATTATCTTGTTTTTCCTAAACAACACGTTGTAAGTCGAAAAGATTTCATGTTGCGTGTATGTCTAAGTGTGTAGCCTCAAAAGAGAAGGCACAGGAGAGTTTTCTCTCGAAATAATACGTACGTATTGGAAACTCTTTACGAGAAGAAATAACGCATCGTAAAAAATTAGCTTATATCTCCAAAACTACACGTTGTAACTCGAAGAGAATTGTTGTGGCGTGTACGTCTTAACATGTAGCATCTAAAGAGAACCAAAAGGAGAATTTTCTTTCGTCAAAATTTTTCAGAAAATCACGTTTTATGGAAATCCCGCATCGTGCGAAATTATCTTGTTTTTCCTAAACAACAAGTTGTAAGTCGAAAGCTTTCATGTTGCGTGTATGTCTAAGTGTGTAGCCTCAAAAGAGAAGGCACAGGACAGTTTTCTCTCGAAAGGATATGTAAGAATACCACTTCATAAGGAAATACAGTTTTGCAGAGTAAAGACATATACGTACGCATTGGAAACTCTTTACGAGAAGAAATAACGCATAGTACAAAATTAGCTTGTATCTCCAAAACTACATGTTGTATCTCGAAAAGAATTGTTGTGGCGTGTACGTCTTAACATGTAGCATCTAAAGAGAACCAAAAGGAGAATTTTCTTTCGTCAAAATTTTTCAGAAAATCACGTTTTAAGGAAATCCCGCATCGTGCGAAATTATCTTGTTTTTCGTAAACAACACGTTGTAAGTCGAAAAGCTTTCATGTTGCGTGTATGTCTAAGTGTGTAGCCTCAAAAGAGAAGGCACAGGAGAGTTTTCTCTCGAAAGAATATGTAAGAATACCACTTCATAAGGAAATACAGTTTTGCAGAGTAAAGACATATACGTACGTATTGGAAACTCTTTACGAGAAGAAATAACGCATCGTACAAAATTAGCTTGTATCTCCAAAACTACACGTTGTAACTCGAAAAGAATTGTTGTGGCGTGTACGTCTTAACATGTAGCATCTAAAGAGAACCAAAAGGAGAATTTTCTTTCGTCAAAATTTTTCAGAAAATCACGTTTTAAGGAAATCCCGCATCGTGCGAAATTATCTTGTTTTTCCTAAACAACACGTTGTAAGTCGAAAAGCTTTCATGTTGCGTGTATGTCTAAGTGTGTAGCCTCAAAAGAGAAGGCACAGGACAGTTTTCTCTCGAAAGGATATGTAAGAATACCACTTCATAAGGAAATACAGTTTTGCAGAGTAAAGACATATACGTACGTATTGGAAACTCTTTACGAGAAGAAATAACGCATCGTACAAAATTAGCTTGTATCTCCAAAACTACACGTTGTAACTCGAAAAGAATTGTTGTGGCGTGTACGTCTTAACATGTAGCATCTAAAGAGAACCAAAAGGAGAATTTTCTTTCGTCAAAATTTTTCAGAAAATCACGTTTTAAGGAAATCCCGCATCGTGCGAAATTATCTTGTTTTTCCTAAACAACACGTTGTAAGTCGAAAAGCTTTCATGTTGCGTGTATGTCTAAGTGTGTAGCCTCAAAAGAGAAGGCACAGGACAGTTTTCTCTCGAAAGGATATGTAAGAATACCACTTCATAAGGAAATACAGTTTTGCAGAGTAAAGACATATACGTACGCATTGGAAACTCTTTACGAGAAGAAATAACGCATAGTACAAAATTAGCTTGTATCTCCAAAACTACATGTTGTATCTCGAAAAGAATTGTTGTGGCGTGTACGTCTTAACATGTAGCATCTAAAGAGAACCAAAAGGAGAATTTTCTTTCGTCAAAATTTTTCAGAAAATCACGTTTTAAGGAAATCCCGCATCGTGCGAAATTATCTTGTTTTTCCTAAACAACACGTTGTAAGTCGAAAAGCTTTCATGTTGCGTGTATGTCTAAGTGTGTAGCCTCAAAAGAGAAGGCACAGGACAGTTTTCTCTCGAAAGGATATGTAAGAATACCACTTCATAAGGAAATACAGTTTTGCAGAGTAAAGACATATACGTACGCATTGGAAACTCTTTACGAGAAGAAATAACGCATAGTACAAAATTAGCTTGTATCTCCAAAACTACATGTTGTATCTCGAAAAGAATTGTTGTGGCGTGTACGTCTTAACATGTAGCATCTAAAGAGAACCAAAAGGAGAATTTTCTTTCGTCAAATTTTTCAGAAAATCACGTTTTAAGGAAATCCCGCATCGTGCGAAATTATCTTGTTTTTCCTAAACAACACGTTGTAAGTCGAAAAGCTTTCATGTTGCGTGTATGTCTAAGTGTGTAGCCTCAAAAGAGAAGGCACAGGACAGTTTTCTCTCGAAAGGATATGTAAGAATACCACTTCATAAGGAAATACAGTTTTGCAGAGTAAAGACATTTACGTACGCATTGGAAACTCTTTACGAGAAGAAATAACGCATAGTACAAAATTAGCTTGTATCTCCAAAACTACATGTTGTATCTCGAAAAGAATTGTTGTGGCGTGTACGTCTTAACATGTAGCATCTAAAGAGAACCAAAAGGAGAATTTTCTTTCGTCAAAATTTTTCAGAAAATCACGTTTTAAGGAAATCCCGCATAGTGCGAAATTATCTTGTTTTTCCTAAACAACACGTTGTAAGTCGAAAAGCTTTCATGTTGCGTGTATGTCTAAGTGTGTAGCCTCAAAAGAGAAGGCACAGCACAGTTTTCTCTCGAAAGGATATGTAAGAATACCACTTCATAAGGAAATACAGTTTTGCAGAGTAAAGAAATACAGTGTTCCAGAGTAAAGACAAATACGTACATATTGGAAACACTTTACAAGAAGAAATAATGCATCGTAAAAAAATTAGCTTGTATCTCCTAAACTACACGTTATAACTCGAAAAGATTTGGTGTGGCATGTACATCTAAACGTGTAGCCTCAAAAGAGAACCCACAGGAGTATTTTCTTTCGTCAAAATTTTTTCAGAAAACCACGATTTTAGGAAATCCCGCATCGTGCGAAATTATCTTGTTTTTCCTAAACAACACGTTGTAACTCGTGTGCTTTGGTGTTGCATGTATGTCTAAGCATGTAGCTTTCAAAAGAGAACGCACAGGAGAGTTTTCTCTTGAAAGAATATGTAAGAATACCACGTTATAAGGAAATACAGTGTTGCAGAGTAAAGACAAATACGTATGTATTGGAAACACTTTACGAGAAGAAATAAAGCATCGTAAAAAATTAGCTTGTATCTCCTAAACAACACGTTGTAACTCGAAAATATTTGGTGTGGTGTGTGCGTCTAATCGTGTAGCCTCAAAAGAGATCCCACAGGAGAATTTTCATTCGTCAAAATTTTTCAGAAAACCACGTTTTAAAGAAATCCCGCATCCTGCGAAATTATCTTGGTTTTCCCAAACAAAACGTCGTAACTCGAATAGCTTTGGTGTTGCGTGTATGTCTAAGCGTGTAGCCTCAAAAGAGAAGGCACAGGAGAGTTTTCTCTATAAAGAATATGTAAGAATACCACGTTATAAGGAAATACATTGTTGCAGAGTAAAGACAAATACGTTCGTATTGGAAACACTTTACGAGAAGAAATAACGCTTCGTACAAGCTTGTATCTCCTAAACAACACGTTTTAACACGAAATGATTTGGTGTGGCGTGTACGTCTAAACGTGTAGCCTCAAAAGAGAACCCACAGGAGAATTTTCTTTCGTCAAAATTTGTAAGAAAACCACGTTTTAAGGAAAGCCCGCATCATGCGAAATTATATTGTTTTTCCTAATCAACACGTGTAAATCAAAAAGATTTGGTTTTGCATGTATGTCTAAGCATGTAGCCTCAAATGAGAAGGCACAGGAGAATTTTCTCTCGAAAGAATATGCAAGAATACCACGTTATAAGGAAATACAGTGTTGCAGAGTAAAGACAAATACGTACGTATTGGAAACACTTTACGAGAAGAAATAATGCATCGTACAAAATTAGCATGTATCTCCTAAACTACACGTTATAACTCGAAAAGATTTGGTGTGATGTGTACATCTAAACGTGTAGCCTCAAAAGAGAACCCACAGGAGTATTTTCTTTGGTCAAATTTTTTTCAGAAAACCACGATTTTAGAAAATCCCACATCGTGCGAAATTATCTTGTTTTTCCTAAACAACACGTTGTAACTCGAATAGCTTTGGTGTTGCGTGTATGTCTAAGCGTGTAGCCTCAAAAGAGAACGCACAGGACAGTTTTCTCTCGAAAGAATATGTAAGAATACCACGTTATGAGGAAATACAATGTTGCAGAGTAAAGACAAATATGTACATACTGGAAACACTTAAACTTTACGAGAAGAAATAATGCATCATAAAAAATTAGCTTGTAACTCCTAAACAGCACATTGTAACTCGAAAAGATTTGGTGTGGTGTGTACGTCTAAATGTGTAGCCTCAAAAGAGAACCCACAGGAGAATTTTCTTTCGTCAAAATTTGTAAGAAAACCACGTTTTAAGGAAAGCCCGCATCATGCGAAATTATATTGTTTTTCCTAATCAACACGTGTAAATCAAAAAGATTTGGTTTTGCGTGTATGTCTAAGCATGTAGCCTCAAATGAGAAGGCACAGGAGAATTTTCTCTCGAAAGAATATGCAAGAATACCACATTATAAGGAAATACAGTGTTGCAGAGTAAAGACAAATACGTACGTATTGGAAACACTTTACGAGAAGAAATAATGCATCGTACAAAATTAGCATGTATCTCCTAAACTACACGTTATAACTCGAAAAGATTTGGTGTGACGTGTACATCTAAACGTGTAGCCTCAAAAGAGAACCCACAGGAGTATTTTCTTTGGTCAAATTTTTTTCAGAAAACCACCATTTTTGAAAATACCACATCGTGCGAAATTATCTTGTTTTTCCTAAACAACACGTTGTAACTCGAATAGCTTTGGTGTTGCGTGTATGTCTAAGCGTGTAGCCTCAAAAGAGAACGCACAGGACAGTTTTCTCTCGAAAGAATATGTAAGAATACCACGTTATGAGGAAATACAATGTTGCAGAGTAAACACAAATATGTACATATTGGAAACACTTAAACTTTACGAGAAGAAATAATGCATCATAAAAAATTAGCTTGTAACTCCTAAACAGCACGTTGTAACTCGAAAAGATTTGGTGTGGTGTGTACGTCTAAATGTGCAGCCTCAAAAGAGAACCCACAGGAAAATTTTCTTTCGTCAAAATTTGTCAGAAAACCACGTTTTAAGGAAATCCCACATCGTGCGAAATTATCTTGTTTTTCCTAAACATCACGGTGTCACTCGAAAATCTTTGGTGTTGCGTGTATGTCTAAGCGTATAGCCTCAAAAGAGAAGGCACAGGAGAGTTTTCTGTCAAAAGAATATGTAAGAATACCACGTTATTAGGAAATACAGTATTGCACACTAAAGAAAATACATACTTATTGGAAACACTTTACAAGAAGAAATAACGCATCGTACAAAATTAGCTTGTATCTCCTGAACAACACATGGTAACTTGAAATGATTCGGTATTGCGTGCACGTCTAAACGTGTAGCCTCAAAAGAGAACCCACAGGAGAATTTTCTTTCCTCAAAAGTTGTCAGAACACCACGTTTTAAGGAAATCTCGCATCGTGCGAAATTATCTTGTTTTTCATAAAAACACGTTGTAACTCGAAAAGCTTTGGTGTTGCCTGTATGTCTAAGTGTGTAGCCTCAAAAGGGAACGCACAGTATAGTTTTCTCTCGAAACAATATGTAAGAAAACCACGTGATAAGGAAATACAGTGTTGCAGCGTAAAGACAAATACATACATATTGGAAATGCTTTACTAGAAGAATTAACGCATCGTACAAAATTAGCTTGTATCTCCTAAACAACACGTTGTAACTCGAAAAAATTTGGTGTGGCGTGTACATCTAAAAATGTAGCCTCAAAAGAGAACCCAAAGGAGAACTTTCTTTCGTCAAAATTTGTCAGAAAACCACGTTTTAAGGAAATCCCGCATCGTGCGATATCATCTTCTATTTCCTAAACAACATGTTGTAACTCGAAAAGCTTTGGTGTTGCGTGTATGTGTAAGCGTGGAGCCTCAAAAGAGAAGGCACAGGAGAGTTTTCTCTTGAAAGAATATGTAAGAATACCACGTTATAAGAAAATACAATTTTGCAGGGTAAAGACAAATAAGAACTTATTGGAAACACATTACAATAAGAAATAACGTATCGTAGAAAATTAGCTTGTATCTCCTAAACAACAAAAAGATTTGGTGTGACGTGTACGTCTAAATGTGTAGCCTCAAAAGAGAACCCACAGGAGAATTTTCTTTCATCAAAATTTGTCAGAAACCACGTTTTATGGAAATCTCGCATCGTGCGAAATTATCTTGTTTTTCCTAAACAACAGGTTGTAACTCGAAAAGCTTTGGTGGTGCGTGTATGTCTAAGCGTGTAGCCTCAAAAGAGAACACACAGGAGAGTTTTCTCTCGAAAGAATATGTAAGAATACCACGTTATAAGGAAATACAGTGTTGCAGAGTAAAGACAAATACATACGTATTGGAAACACTTTACGAGAAGAATTAAAGCATCGTACAAAATTAGCTTGTATCTCCTAAACAACACCTTGTAACTCGATAAGATTTAGTGTGGCTCGTACCCCTACACGTGTAGCCTCAAAAGAGAACCCACAGGAGAATTTTCTTTCGTCAAAATTTTTCAGAAAACCACGTTTTATGGAAATCTCGCATCGTGCGAAATTATCTTGTTTTTACTAAACAACACGTTGTTACTCGAAAATCGTTGTCGTTGCGTGTATGTCTAAGCATGTAGCCTCAAAAGAGCACGCACAGGAGAGTTTTCCCTCAAAGAATATGTAAGAATACCACGTTATAAGGAAATACAGTGTTGCAGACTAAATACAAATAAGTACGTATTGGAAACAATTTTTGAGAAGAAATAACGCATCGTACTAAATTAGCTTGTATCTCCTGAACAACACGTTGTAACTCGAAAAGATTTGGTGTGACGTGTACGTCTACATGTGTAGCCTCAAAAGAGAACCCACAGGAGAATTTTCTTTCATCAAAATTTGTCAGAAACCACGTTTTAAAGAAATCTCGCATCGTGCAAAATTATCTTGTTTTTCCTAAACAATAGGTTGTAACTGGAAAATCTTTGGTGTTGCCTGTATGTCTAAGCTTGTAGCCTCAAAAGAGAACTCACAGGAGAGTTTTCTCTCGAAAGAATATGTAGGAATACCACGTTATAAGGAAATACAGTGTTGCAGAGTAAAGACAAATACGTACTTATTGGAAACACTTTAAGAGAAGAAATAACGCATCGTACAACATTAGCTTGTATCTCCTAAATAACACGTTGTAACTCGAAAAGATTTGGTATGGCTCTTACCTCTACACGTGTAGCCTCGAAAAAGAACCCACAGGAGAACTTTCTTTCGTCAAAATTTTTCCAAAAACCACGTTTTATGGAAATCTGGCATCGTGGGAAATTATCTTGTTTTTCCTAAACAACACATTGTAACTCAAAAAGCTTTGGCGTTGCGTGTTTGTGTAAGCATGGAGCCTCAAAAGAGAAGGCACAGGAGAGTTTTCTCTCGAAAGAATATGTAAGAATACCACGTTATAAGGAAATACAATTTTGCAGAGTAAAGACAAATAAGTACATATTGGAAACACTTTACGAGAAGAAATAATGCATCGTACAAAATTAGCTTGTATCTCCTAAACAACACGTTGTAACTCGAAAAGATTTGGTGTGACGTGTACGTCTAAACGTGTAGCCTCAAAAGAGAACCCACAGGAGAATTTTCTTTCGTCAAAATTTGTCAGAAACCACGTTTTAAGGGAATCTCGCATCGTGCGAAATTATCTTGTTTTTCCTAAAGAACACGTTGTAACTCGAAAAGCTTTGGTGTTGCGTGTATGTCTAAGCGTGTAACCTCAAAAGAGAACTCAAAGGAGAGTTTTCTCTCGAAAGAATATATAAGAATACCAAGTTATAAGGAAATACAGTGTTGCAGAGTAAAGACAAATATGTACGTATTGGAAACACTTTAAGAGAAGAAATAATGCATTGTACAACATTAGCTTGTATCTCCTAAACAACACGTTGTAGCTCGAAAAGATTTGGTGTGGCTCATACCTCCACACGTGCAGCCTCAAAAGAGAACCCACAAGAGAACTTTCTTTCGTCAAAATTTTTCAGAAAACCACGTTTTATGGAAATCTGGCATCGTGCGAAATAATCTTGTTTTTCCTAAACAACACATTGTAACTCAAAAAGCTTTGGCGTTGTGTGTTTGTGTAAGCATGGAGCCTCAAAAGGGAAGGCACAGGAGAGTTTTCTCTCGAAAGAATATGTAAGAATACCACGTTAAAAGGAAATACAATTTTGCAGAGTAAAGACACATAAGTACATATTGGAAACACTTTACGAGAAGAAATAACGCATCGTACAAAATTAGCTTGTATCTCCTAAACAACAACTTGTAACTCAAAAAGATTTGGTGTGAAGTGTACGTCTAAACGTGCAGCCTCAAAAGAGAACCCACAGGAGAATTTTCCTTCATCCAATTTGTCAGAAACCACGTTTTAATGAAATCTCGCATCGTGCGAAATTATCTTGTTTTTCCTAAACAACACGTTGTAACTCGAAAAGCTTTGGGGTTGCGTGTATGTCTAAGCGTGTCACCTCAAAAGAGAACGCACAGGAGAGTTTTCTCTCGAAAGAATATATAAGAATACCACGTTATAAGGAAATACAGTGTTGCAGAGTAAAGACAAATACGTACATATTGGATACACTTTACGAGAAGAAATAATGCATCGTACAAAATTAGCTTGTATCTCCTAAACAACACGTTGCAACTCGAAAAGATTTGGTGTGGCCCATACCTCTACACGTGTAGCCTCAAAAGAGAACCCACAGGAGAACTTTCTTTCGTCAAAATTTGTCAGAAAACCACGTTTTAAGGTAATCCCGCATCGTGCAAAATTATCTTGTTTTTCCTAAACAACACGTTGTAACTCGAAAAGCTTTGGTGTTGCGTGTATGTCTAAAGGTGTGGCCTCAAAAGAGAACGCACAGGAGAGTTTTCTCTCGAAAGAATCTGTAAGAATACCACGTTATAAGGAAATACAATTTTGCAGAGTAAAGACAAATAAGTACATATTGGAAACACTTTAGTAAAAGAAATACTGCTTCATACAAAATTAGCTTGTATCTCCTAAACAACACGTTGTAACTCGAAAAGATCTGGTGTGACATGTACGTCTAAACCTGTAGCCTCAAAAGAGAACACACAGGAGAATTTTCTTTCATCAAAATTTGTCAGAAACCACGTTTTAAGGAAATCTTGCATCGTGCGAAATTATCTTGTTTTTCCTAAACAACATGTTGTATCTCGAAAAGCTTTGCTGTTACGTGTATGTCTAAGCGTGTAGCCTCACAAGAGAACGCACAGGAGAGTTTTCTCTCGAAAGAATATGTAAGAATACCACGTTATAAGGAAATACAGTGTTGCAGAGTAAAGACAAATACGTACGTATTGGAAACACTTTAAGAGAAGAAATAATGCATCGTAAAAAAATAGCTTGTATCTTCTAAACAACACGTTGTAACTCGAAAAGATTTGTTTTGGCTCCTACGACTACACGTGTAGCCTCAAAAGAGAATGCACAGGAGAACTTTCTTTGGTCAAAATTTTTCAGAAAACCACGTTTTATGGAAATCTCGCATCGTGCGAAATTATCTTCTTTTTCCTAAACAAAACGTTGTAACTCGAAAAGCTTTGGCGTTGCGTTTATGCCTAAGCATGTAGCCTCAAAAGAGAACACACAGGAGAGTTTTCCCTCGAAAGAATATGTAAGAATACCACGTATTAGGGAAATACAATGTTGCAGAGTAAAGAGAAATAAGTACGTATTGGAAACACTTTACGAGAAGAAATAACGCATCATAAAAAATTAGCTTGTATCTCCTAAACAACACGTGGTAACTCGAAAGGATTTGGTGTGGCGTGTACGTCTAAACGTGTAGCCTCAAAAGAGAACCCACAGGATAATTTTCTTTCGTCAAAATTTGTGAGAAAACCACATTTTAAGGAAATCACGCATCGTGCGAAATAATCTTGATTTTCATAAACAACACGTTGTAACTCGAAAAGCTTTGTGATGGCTGTATGTCTAAGTGTGTAGCCTCAAAAGGGAATGCACAGGATAGTTTTCTCTCGAAAGATATGTAAGAATACCAAGTTATAAGGAAATACAGTGTTTCAGAGTAAAGAAAAATATGTACGTATTGGAAAACTTTACGAGAAGAAATAACGCATCGTACAAAATTAGCTTGTATCTCCTAAACAACACGTTGTAACTCGAAAAGATTTGGTGCGGCGTGTACGTCTAAATGTGTAGCTTCAAAAGAGAACCCACAGGAGAATTTTCTTTCGTTAAAATTTTTCAGAAAACCACGTTTTAAGGAAATCCCGCATCCTGCGAAATCATCTTCTTTTTCCTAAACAACAAGCTGTAACTCGAAAAGCTTTGGTGTTGGGCGTATGTCTAAGCGTGGAGCCTCAAAAGAGAAGGCACAGGAGAGTTTTCTCTTGAAAGAATATGTAAGAATACCACGTTATAAGGAAATAAAATTTTGATGAGTAAAGACAAATAAGTACATATTGGAAACACTTTACGAGAAGAAATAACGCATCTTACAAAATTAGCTTGTATCTCCTAAACAATACGTTGTTACTCGAAAACATTTGGTGTGACGTGTATGTCTAAACGTGTACCCTCAAAAGAGAACCCACAGGAGAGTTTTCTTTCATCAAAATTTGTCAGAAACCACGTTTTAAGGAAATCTCGCATCGTGCGAAATTATCTTGTTTTTCCTAAACAACACGTTGTAACTCGAAAAGCTTTGGTGTTGCATGTATGTCTAAGCGTGTAGCCTCAACAGAGAACGCAAAGGAGAGTTTTCTCTCGAAAGAATATGTAAGAATATCACGTTATAAGGAAATACAGTGTTGCAGAGTAAAGATAAACACGTACGTATTGGAAACACTTTACTAGAAGAATTAACGCATAGTAAAAAATTAACATGTATCTCCTAAACAAAACGTTGTAACTCAAAAAGATCTGGTGTGGCGTGTATGTCTAAACGTGTAGCCTCAAAAGAGAACCCACAGGAGAATTTTCTTTCTTCAAAATTTTTGAGAAAACCACGTTTTAAGGAAATCCTGCATCGTGCGAAATCATCTTCTTTTTCCTAAACAACATGTTGTAACTCGAAAAGCTTTAGTGTTGCGTGTATGTCTAAACGTGGAGCCTCAAAAGAGAAGGCACAGGAGAGTTTTCTCTCGAACGAATATGTAAGAACACCACGCTATTAGGAAATACAATTTTGCAGAGTAAAGACAAATACGTACATATTGGGAACACTTTACGAGAAGAAATAATGCATTATTAAAAATTAGCTTTTATCTCCTAAACAACACGTTGTAACTCGAAAAGATTTGGTTTGGCATGTAAGTCTAAACGTGTAGCCTCAAAAGAGAACCAACAGGAGAATTTTCTTTCGTCAAAATTTGTCAGAAAACCACGTTTTAAGGAAATCCCGCATCGTGCGAAATTATTTGTTTTTCCTAAACAACACGTTGTAACTCGAAAAGCTTTGGTGTTGCGTGTATGTCTAAGCGTGTAGCCTCAAAAGAGAATGCACAGGAGAGTTTTCTCTCGGAAGAACATGTAAGAATACCACGTTATAAGGAAATACAGTGTTGCAGAGTAAAGACAAAAACGTACATATTGGAAACACTTTATGAGAAGAAATAACGCATCATAAATTATTAACTTGTATCTCCTAAACAACAAGTGGTAACTCGAAAAGATTTGGTTTGGCGTGTACGTCTAAAAGTGTAGCCTCAAAGACAACGAACAGGAGAATTTTCTTTCGTCAAAATTTGTGAGAAAACCACGTTTTAAGGAAATCCTGCATCCTGCAAAATTATCTTGTTTTTCCTAAACAACACGTTGTAATTCAAAAAAGCTTTGGTGTTGCGTGTATATCTAAGCTTGTAGCCTCAAAAGAGAACGCACAGTAGAGTATTCTCTCGAAACAATATGTGAGAATACCACGTTATAAGGAAATACAGTGTTGCAGACTAAAGACAAATACATAAGTATTGGAAAAAACTTTACGAAAAGATATAATGCATCATACAAAATTAGCTTGTATCTCCTAAACAACACGTTGTAACTCGAAAGGATTTGGTGTGGCATGTACGGCTAAACGTGTAGCCTCAAAAGAGAAACCACAGGAGGATTTTCCTTCGTCAAAATTTGTCAGAAACCCACGTTTTATGGAAATCCCGCATCGTGCGAAATTATCTTGTTTCTCCTAAACAACACGTTGTAATTCGAAAAGCTTTGGTGTTGCATGTATGTCTAAGCGTGTGGCCTCAAAAGAGAATTCACGGGAGAGTTTCTGTCGAAAGAATATGTAAGAATACCACGTTATAAGGAAATACAGTGTTGCAGCATAAAGACAAATACGTACGTATTGGAAACACTTTACGAGAAGAAATAACGCATCGTACAAAATTAGCTTGTATCTCCTAACCAACACGTTGTAACTCGAAAAGATTTCGTGTAGCGTGTACGTCTAAACGTGTAGCCTCAAAAGAGAACCCACAAGAGAATTTTCTTTCGTCAAAATTTGTTAGAAAACCATGTTCTAAGGAAATACCTCATCGTGCGAAATTACCTTGTTTTTCCTAAACTACACGTTGTAACTCGAAAAGCTTTGGTGTTGCGTGTATGTCTAAGCGTGTAGCCTCAAAAGAGGACACAGGAGAGTTTTCTCTCGAAAGAATATGTAGGAATACCATGTTATAAGGAAATACAGTGTTGCAGAGTAAAGATAAATAGGTAGTAATTGTAAATACTTTACGAGAAGAAATGACGCATGGTACAAAATTAGCTTGTATCTCCTAAACAACACGTTGTAATTCGAAAATATTTGGTGTGGCGTGTGCGTCTAAACGTGTAGCCTCAAAGGAGAACCCACAGGAGAATTTTCTTTCTTCAAAATTTGTCAGAAAACCACGTTTTAAGGAAATCCCTCATCGTGCGAACTTATCTTGTTTTTCCTAAACAACACGTTGTAACTCGAAAAGCTTTGGTGTTCATGTATGTCTAAGCATGTAGCCTCAAAAGAGAATGCACAGGAGAGTTTTCTCTCGATAGAATATATAAGAATACCACGTTATAAGGAAATACAGTGTTGCAAAATAAAGACAAATACGTACGTATTGGAAACACTTTACGAGAAGAAATAATGCATCGTACAAAATTAGCTTGTTTCTCCTAAAGAACACGTTGTAACTCGAAAATATTTGGCGTGGTGTGTACGTCTAAACATGTAGCCTCAAAAGAGAACCCACAGGAGAAATTTCTTTCGTCAAAATTTGTCAGAAAACCACGTTTTAAGGAAATCCCGCATCATGCGAAATTATCTTGTTTTTCCTAAACAACACGTTGCAACTCGAAAAGCTTTGGTGTTTCCTGTATGTCTAAGCATGTAGCCTCAAAAGAGAAGGCACAGGAGAGTTTTCTCTCAAAATAATATGCAAGAATACCACGTTATAAGGAAATACAGTGTTGCACAATAAAGACAAATATGTATGTATTGGAAACACTTTAGGAGAAGAAATAACGTATCTTACAAAATTAGCTTGTATCTCCAAAACAACACGTTGTAACTCGAAAAGATTTGGTGTGGCATATTCCTCTAAACGTGTAGCCTCAAAAGAGAACCGACAGGAGAATTTTCTTTGGTCAAAATTTGTCAGAAAACCAGGTTTTAACGAAATCCCATATCGTGCGAAATTATCTTGTTTTTCCTAAACAACACGTTGTAACTCGAAAATCTTTGGTGCTGCGTGTATGTCTAAGCGTGTAGCCTCAAAGAGAACACACAGGAGAGTTTTCTCTCGAAAGAATATGTAAGAATACCACGTTATAAGGAAATACATTGTTGCATAGTAAAGACAAATACGTACGTATTGGAAACAGTTTACGAGAAGAAATAACACATCATAAAATATTTGCTTGTATCTTCTAAACAACACGTTGTAACTCGAAAAGATTTGGTGTGGCGTGTACGTCTAAACGTGTAGCCTCAAAAGAGAACTTATAGGAGAATTTTCTTTCGTCAAAATTTTTCAGAAAATCACATTTTAAGGAAATCCCGCATCGTGCGAAATTATCTTGATTTTCCTAAACAACAACTTGTAACTCGAAAAGCTTTCGTGTTGCGTGTATGTCTAAGTGTGTAACCTCAAAAGAGAAGGCACAGGAGAGTTTTCTCTCGAAAGAATAGGTAAGAATACCACGTTAATAGGAAATACAGTGTTGCAGAGTAAAGACAAATACGTACGTATTGGAAACACTTTACGAGAAGAAATAACGCATCGTACAAAATTAGCTTGTATCTCCTAAACAACACGTTGTAACTCGAAAAGATTTGGTGTGGCCTGTACTTCTAAACGTGTAGCCTCAAAAGAGAACCCACAGGACAATTTTCTTTCCTCAAAATTTTTCAGACAATCACGTTTTAAGGAAATCCCACATCTTGCGAAATTATCTGGTTTTTCCTAAACCACACGTTGCAACTCAAAAAACTTTGGTGTTGCGCATATGTCTAAGTGTGTAGCCTCAAAAAAGAAGGCACAATATAGTTTTCTCTTGAAAGAATATGTAAGAACACCAAGTTATAAGGAAATACAGTGTTGCAGAGTAAAGACAAATACATACGTATTGGAAACACTTTACGAGAAGAAATAACGCATCATACAAAATTAGCTTCTATCTCCTAAACAACACGTTGTAACTCGAAAAGCTTTGGTGTTGCGTGTATGTGTGAGCATGTAGCCTCTAAAGAGAATGCACAGGAGAGTTTTCTCTCGAAAGAACATGTAAGAATTCAACATTATAAGGAAATACAGTGTTGCAGTGTAAAGACAAATACGTACGTTTGGAAACACTTTACGAGAAGAAATAACGCATCGTACAAAATTAGCTTGTATCTCCTAAACAACACGTGGTAACTCGAAAGGATTTGGTGTGGCGTGTACCTCTAAACGTGTAGCCTCAAAAGAGAACCCACAGGAGAATTTTCTTTCGTCAAAATGTGTCAGAACACCACGTTTTAAGGAAATCCCGCATCGTGCGAAATTATCTAGTTTTTCATAAACAATACTTTGTAACTCGAAATGCTTTGGTGTTGCCTGTATGTCTAAGTGTGTAGCCTCAAAGGGGAACACACAGGATAGTTTTCTAACGAAAGAATATGTAAGAATACCACGTTATAAGGAAATACAATGTTGCAGAGTAAAGACAAATGCGTATGTATTAGAAACATTTTACGAGAATAATTAACACATCGTAAAAAATTATCTTGTATCTCCTAAACAACACGTTGTAACTCGACATGATTTGGTGTGGCCTGTATGTCTAAATGTGTAGCCTCAAAAGAGAACCCACAGGAGAATTTTCTTTCGTCAAAATTTTTCAGAAAACCTCGTTTTAAGGAAATCCCGCATTATGCGAAATCATCTTCTTTTTCCTAAACAACATGTTGTAACTCGAAAAGCTTTGCTGTTGCTTGTATGTGTAAGCGTGGAGCCTCAAAAGAGAAGGCACAGGAGAGTTTTCTCTCGAAAGAATATGTAAGAATACCACGTTATAAGGAAATACAATTTTGGAGAGTAACGACAAATAAGTACTTATTGGAAACACTTTATGAGAAGAAATAACTCATCGTACAAGTTTAGCTTGTATCTCCTAAACAACACGTTGTAACTCGAAAAGATTTGGTGTGACGTGTACGTCTAAACATGTAGCCTCAAAAGAGAACCCACAGGAGAACTTTCTGTGGTCAAAAGTTTTCAGAAAACCACGTTTTATGGAAATCTCGCATCGTGCGAAATTACCTTGTTTTTCCTAAACAACACTTTGTAACTCGAAAAGATTTGGCGTTGCGTGTATGTCTAAGAATGTAGCCTCAAAAGAGAACGCACAGGAGAGTTTTCCCTCGAAAGAATATGTAAGAATACCAAGTTATAAGGAAATACAGTGTTGCAGAGTAAAGACAGATAAGTACTTATTGGAAACACTTTACAAGAAGAAATAACGCATCGTACAAAATTTGCTATTATCTCCTAAACAACAAGTTGTAACTCGAAATATTTGGTGTGGCTCATACGCCTAAATGTGTAGCCTCAAAAGAGAACCCACAGGAGAATTTTCTTTCGTCAAAATTTGTCTGAATACCAAGTTTTAAGGAAATCCCGCATCGTGCGAAATTATCTTGTTTTTCATAAACAACACGTTGTAACTCGAAAAGCTTTGGTTTGCCTGTATGTCTCAGTGTGTAGCCTCAGAAGGGAACGCACAGGATAGTTTTCTCTCGAAAGAATATGCAAGAATACCACGTTATAAGGAAATACAGTGTTGCAGAGTAAAGACAAATATGTACGTATTGGAAACACTATACGAGAAGAAATAACGCATCGTACAAAATTAACTTGTATCTCCTAAACAACACGTTGTAACTCGAAAATATTTGGTGTGACGTGCACGTCTAAAAGTGTAGCCTCAAACGAGAACCCACAGGAGAATTTTCTTTCATCAAAATTTTTCAGAAAACCACGTTTTATGGAAATCTCGCATCGTGCGAAATTATCTTGTTTTTTATAAAAAACACGTTGTAACTCGAAAAGCTTTGGCGTTGCATATTTGTCTAAGTGTGTAGCCTCAAAAGAGAACGCACAGGAGAGTTTTCTCTCGAAAGAATATGTAAGAATACCATGTTATAAGGAAATACAGTGTTGCAGAATAAAGACAAATACTACTGGAAACACTTTAAGAGAAGAAATAAAGCATCATGAAAAATTAGCTTGTATCTCCTAAACAACACGTTGTAACTCGAGTAGATTTGGTGTGGCTCGTACCTCTACACGTGTAGCCTCAAAAGAGAACCCACAGGAGAACTTTCTTTGGTCAAAATTTTTCAGACACCACGTTTTATGGAAATCTCGCATAGTGCGGAATTATCTTGTTTTTCCTAAACAACACATTGTAACTCGAAATGCTTTGGCGTTTCGTGTATGTCTAAGCGTGTAGCCTCAAAAGAGAACGCACAGCAGAGTTTTCTCTGGAAAGAATATGTAAGAATACCACGTTATAAGGGAATACAGTGTTGCAGAGTAAAGACAACTACGTAAGTATTGTAAAAACTTTAAGAGAAGAAATAACACATCGTACAAAATTAGCTTGTATCTCCTAAACAACACATGGTAACTCGAAAAGATTTGGTGTGGCTCGTACTTCTACACGTGTAGCCTCAAAAGAGAACAGACAGGAGACATTTCTTTCGTCAAAATTTTTCAGAAAACCACGTTTTATGGAAATCCTGCATCGTGCGAAATTATCTTGTTTTCCTAAACAACACGTTGTAACTCGAAAAGCTTTGGCGTTGCGTATTTGTCTAAGAGTGTAGCCTCAAAAGAGAACGCACAGGCAAGTTTTCTCTTGAAAGAATATGTAAGAATACCATGTTATAAGGAAATACATTGTTGCAGAGTAAAGACAAATACTACTGGAAACACTTTAAGAGAAGAATTAACGCATCGTGCAAAATTAGCTTGTATCTCCTAAACAACACGTTGTAACTCGAATAGATTTGGTGTGTCTCGTACCTCTACATGTGTAGCCTCAAAAGAGAACCCACAGGAGAACTTTCTTCCCTCAAAATTTTTCAGAAATCCTCGTTTTATGGAAATCTCGCATCGTGCGTAATTATCTTGTTTTTCCTAAACAACACATTGTAACTCGAAAAGCTTTGGCGTTGCTTGTATGTCTAAGCGTGTAGCCTCTAAAGAGAACGCACAGGAGAGTTTTCTCTCGAAAGAATATGTAAGAATACAAAGTTATAAGGAAATACAGTGTTGCAGAGTAAAGACAAATACGTACATGTTGGAAACACTTAATGAGAAGAAATAACGTATCTTAAAATATTAGCTTGTATCTCCTAAACCACACGTGGTAACTCGAAAGGATTTGGTGTGGCGTGTACGTCTAAACGTGTAGCCTCAAAAGAGAACCCACTGAAGAATTTTCTTTCGTCAAAATTTTTCAGAAAACTACGTTTTAAGGAAATCCCGCATCGTGCGAAATTATCTTGTTTTTCATAAACAACACGTTGTAACTCAGAAAGATGTGGTGTTGCCTGTATGTCTAAGTGTGTAGACTAAAAAGGGAACACACAGGATAGTTTTCTCTCGAATGAATATGTAAGAATACCACGTTATAAGGAAATACAGTGTTGCAGAGTAAAGACAAATAAGAACGTATTGGAAACACTTTAAGAGAAGAAGTAACTCATCTTACAAAATTACCTTGTATCTCCGTAACAACACGTTGTAACTCGAAAAGATTTGGTGTGCCGTGTACGTCTAAACGTGTAGCCTCAAAAGAGAACCCACAGGAGAATTTTCTTTCGTCAAAATTTTTCAGAAAGCCACGTTTTAAGGAAATCCCGCATCGTGCGAAATCATCTTCTTTTTCCTAAACAACATGTTGTAACTCGAAAAGCTTTGGTGTTGCGTGTATGTGTAAGCGTGGAGCCTCAAAAGAGAAGGCACAGGAGAGTTTTCTCTCGAAAGATTATGTAAGAATACCACGTTATAAGGAAATACAATTTTGCAGAGTAAAGACAAATAAGTACATATTGGAAACACTTTACAAGAAGAAATAACGCATCGTACAAAATTAGCTTGTGTCTCCTAAACAACACGTTGTAACTCGAAAAGATTTGGTGTGACGTGTACGTCTAAGCGTGTAGCATCAAAAGGGAACCCACAAGAGAATTTTCTTTCATCAAAATTTGTCAGCAACCACGTTTTAAGGAAATCTCGCATCATGCGAAATTATCTTGTTTTTCCTAAACAACACGTTGTAACTCGAAAAGCTTTGGTGTTGCGTGTATGTCTAAGCATGTAGCCTCAAAACAGAATGTAAAGGAGAGTTTTTTCTCGAAAGAATATGTAAGAATACCACGTTATAAGGAAATACAGTGTTGCAGAGTAAAGACAAATACATACATATTGGAAACACATTACGAGAAGAAATAACGCATCGTACAAAATTAGCTTGTATCTCCTAAACAACACGTTGTAACTGGAAAAGATTTGGTGTGGCTTGTACGTCTAAACGTGTAGCCTCAAAAGAGAACACACAGGAGAATTTTCTTTCGTTAAAATTTTTCAGAAAGCCACGTTTTAAGGAAATCCCGCATCGTGCGAAATCACCTTCTTTTTCCTAAAAAACATGTTGTAACTCGAAAAGCTTTAGTGTTGCGTGTATGTCTAAGCGTGGAGCCTCAAAAGAGAAGGCACAGGAGAGTTTTCTCTTGAAAGAATATGTAAGAATACCACGTTATAAGGAAATACAATTTTTCAGAATAAAGACAAATAAGTACATATTGGAAACTCTTTACAAGAAGAAATAACGCATCATACAAAATTAGTTTGTATCTCCTAAACAACACGTTGTAACTCAAAAGGATTTGGTGTGACGTGTACGTCTAAATGTATAGCCTCAAAAGAGAACCCACAGGTGAATTTTCTTTCATCAAAATTTGTCAGAAACCACGTTTTAAGGAAATCTCGCATCGTGCGAAATTATATTGTTTTTCCTAAATAACATGTTCTTACTCGAAAAGGTTTGGTGTTGCGTGAATGTCTAAGTGTGTAACCTCAAAAGAGAACGCACAGGATAGTTTTCTCTCGAAAGAATATGTAAGAATACCACGTTATAAGGAAATACAATGTTGCAGAGTAAAGACAAATACGTATGTATTGGAAACACATTACGAGAAGAATTAACGCATCGTAAAAAATTAGGTTTTATCTCCTAAACAAGACATTGTAACTCGAAAAGATTTGGTGTTGCATGCACGTCTAAACGTGTAGCCTCAAAAGAGAACCTACAGGAGAATTTTCTTTCTTCAAATTTTTTCAGAAAACAATGTTTTAAGGAAATCCCGCATCGTGGGAAATCATCTTCTTTTTCTAAACAACATGTTGTAACTCAAAAAGCTTTGGTGTAATACAAGGAGGGAAACTCCACCCTGAAAAAAGCAAGATAGTAACCTTTCATCAAACCCAAAAGAAGTTAAGCATTCAAATTTAAAAAATAACGTCAAAAATGATAGGAAGTAACAATCACTATTCCTTAATATCTCTTAACATCAATGGACTCAATGCCCCAATAAAAAGACACAGACTAACTGACTGGATACGTAAACAGGACCCTACATTTTGCTGCTTACAGGAAACACACCTCAGGGTCAAAGACAAACACTACCTTAGAGTAAAAGGCTGGAAGACAATTTTACAAGCAAATGGTCTCAGGAAACAAGCTGGAGTAGCCATTTTAATATCAGATAAAATTGACTTTCAACCCAAAGTCATCAAAAGAGACTCTGAGGGACACTTCTTGTTGGTCAAAGGAAAAATACAACAAGAAGAACTCTCAATCCTGAACATCTATGCTCCAAATGCAAGGGCACCCTCTTTCATAAAAGAAACTTTATTAAAACTCAAAGCACACATTACACCTAACACAATAATTGTGGGTGACTTCAACACTGCACTTTCCTCAATGGACCGATCAGGAAAACAGAAACTAAACAAGGACACAATGAAACTAATTGAAGCTTTGGACCAATTAGACTTAACTGATATATATAGAACATTCTATCCTAAAACAAAAGAATATACCTTTTTTTCAGCACCTCATGGTACCTTCTCCAAAATCGACCATATAATTGGTCACAAGACAGACCTCAACAAATATAAAAAGATAGAACTAATCCCATGCCTCCTATCTGATCACTATGGAATAAAAGTGGTCTTCAATAGCAACAGAAACAACAGAAAACCCACATACACGTGGAAATTGAACAATACTCTACTCAATGACACCTTGGTCAAGGAAGAAATAAAGAAAGAAATTAAAGACTTTTTAGAACACAATGAAAATGAAAACACAACATACCCAAATCTATGGGACACAATGAAAGCAGTGCTAAGAGGAAAACTCATAGCCCTGAGTGCCTCCAAAAAGAAAATGGAGAGAGCATACATTACCAACTTAATGACACACCTGAAAGCCCTAGAAAAAAAAGAAGCTATTTCACCCAGGAGGAGTAGAAGGCAGGAAATCATCAAACTCAGGGCCGAAATCAATCAAGTAGAAACAAAGAGAACCATACAAAAAATCAACAAAACTAGGAGCTGGTTCTTTGAGAAAATCAACAAGATAGATAAACCCTTAGCCAGACTGACCAAAGGGCACAGAGAAAGTATCCAAATTAACAAACTTAGAAATGAAAAGGGAGACATAACAACGGAAACTGAGGAAATCCAAAAAATCATCAGATCCTACTACAAGAGCCTGTACTCAACACAACTGGAGAATCTGGAGGAAATGGACAATTTCCTTGACAGATACCAAATACCAAAATTAAATCAGGACCAACTAGACCATCTAAACAGTCCCATAAAGCCTAAAGAAATAGAAGGAGTCATAGAAAGTCTTCCAACCAAAAAAAGCACAGGACCAGATGGTTTCAGTGCAGAATTCTACCAGACCTTCAAAGAAGAGTTAACACCAATACTCTTCAAACTATTCCACAAAATAGAAACAGAAGGAACACTACCCAATTCCTTCTACGAAGCCACAATTACGCTGATACCAAAGCCACACAAAGATCCAACAAAGAAAGAGAACTTCAGACCAATTTCCCTTATGAACATCGATGCAAAAATACTCAACAAAATTCTTGCCAACCGAATCCAAGAACACATCAAAACGATCATCCATCATGATCAAGTAGGCTTTATCCCGGGAATGCAGGGTTGGTTCAATATACGGAAATCCATCAATACAATCCACTACATAAACAAACTCAAAGAACAAAACCACATGGTCATTTCATTGGATGCTGAAAAAGCATTTGACAAAATTCAGCATCCTTTCATGCTTAAAGTCTTGGAGAGAACAGGAATTCAAGGCCCATACCTAAACATAGTAAAAGCAATATACAGCAAACCGGTAGCCAGCATCAAACTAAACGGAGAGAAACTTGAAGCAATCCCACTGAAATCAGGGACCAGACAAGGCTGCCCCCTTTCTCCTTATCTTTTCAATATTGTACTTGAGGTACTAGCTCGGGCAATTCGACAACATAAGGAGGTCAAAGGGATACAAATTGGAAAGGAGGAAGTCAAACTATCATTATTTGCAGATGACATGATCGTCTACCTAAGTGACCCAAAGAACTCCACTAGAGAGCTCCTACAGCTGATAAACAACTTCAGCAAAGTGGCAGGTTACAAAATCAACTCAAGCAAATCAGTGGCCTTCCTATACTCAAAGGATAAGCAGGCTGAGAAAGAAATTAGGGAAATGACCCCCTTCACAATAGCCACAAACAGTATAAAGTATCTTGGGGTGACTCTTACCAAACATGCGAAAGATCTGTATGGCAAGAACTTCAAGACTCTGAAGAAGGAAATGGAAGAAGACCTCAAAAAATGGGAAAACCTCCCATGCTCATGGATCGGTAGAATCAATATAGTTAAAATGGCCATTTTGCCTAAAGCACTATACAGATTCAATGCAATACCCATCAAAATCCCAACTCAATTCTTCACAGAGTTAGAAAGAGCAATTATCAAATTCATCTGGAACAACAAAAAACCCAGGATAGCTAAAACTATTCTCAGCAACAAAAGAAAATCTGGGGGAATCAGTATCCCTGACCTCAAGCAATACTACAGAGCAATAGTGTTAAAAACTGCATGGTATTGGTACAGTGACAGGCAGGAGGATCAATGGAACAGGATTGAAGATCCAGAAATGAACCCACACACCTATGGCCACTTGATCCTCGACAAAGAGGCTGAAAACATCCAATGGAAAAAAGATAGCCTTTTCAACAAATGGTGCTGGTTCAACTGGAGGTCAGCATGCAGAAGAATGCGAATTGATCCATCCTTGTCTCCTTGTACTAAGCTCAAATCCAAATGGATCAAGGACCTCCACATAAAGCCAGACACTCTGAAGCTAATAGAAAAGAAACTGGGGAAGACCCTTGAGGACATCGGTACAGGGAGAAAGTTTCTGAACAGAACACCAATAGCGTATGCTCTAAGAGCAAGAATTGACAAATGGGACCTCATAAGGTTACAGAGTTTCTGTAAGGCAAAGGACACCATCAAGAGGACAGATCGGCAACCAACAAATTGGGAAAAGATCTTCACCAATCCTACATCAGATAGAGGGCTAATATCCAATATATATAAAAGAACTCAAGAAGTTAGACTCCAGAAAACCGAACAACCCTATTAAAAAATGGGGTACAGAGTTAAACAAAGAATTCTCACCTGAAGAACTTCGGATGGCGGAGAAGCATCTTAAAAAATGCTCCACTTCATTAGTCATTAGGGAAATGCAAATCAAAACAACCCTAAGATTTCATCTTACACCAGTCAGAATGGCTAAGATTAAAAATTCAGGAGACAGCAGGTGTTGGAGAGGGTGCGGAGAAAGAGGAACACTCCTCCACTGCTGGTGGGGTTGCAAATTGGTACAACCACTCTGGAAAGCAGTCTGGCGGTTCCTCCGAAAACTGGGCACCTCACTTCCAGAAGATCCTGCTATACCACTCCTGGGCATATACCCAGAGGATTCCCCACCATGTAATAAGGATACATGCTCTACTATGTTCATAGCAGCCCTATTTATAATTGCCAGATGCTGGAAAGAACCCAGGTATCCCTCAACAGAAGAGTGGATACAAAAAATGTGGTATATCTACACAATGGAGTACTATTCAGCCATTAGAAACAATGAATTCATGAAATTCTTAGGCAAATGGATGGAGCTAGAGAACATCATACTAAGTGAGGTAACCCAGACTCAAAAGGTGAATCAGGGTATGCACTCACTAATAAGTGGTTATTAACCTAGAAAACTGGAATACCCAAAACATAATCCACACATCAAATGAGATACAAGAAGAAAGCAGGAGTGGTCCCTGGTTCTGGAAAGACTCAGTGAAACAGTATTTGGCAAAACCAGAACGGGGAACTGGGAAGGGGTGGGAGGGAGGACAGGGGAAGAGAAGGGGGCTTACGGGACTTTCGGGGAGTGGGGGGGGGCTAGAAAAGGAGAAATCATTTGAAATGTAAATAAATTATATCAAATAAAAAAAAAAAGAAAAAAAAAAGAAAGAAAAAAAAAAAAAAAAAAAAAAAAAAGCTTTGGTGTTGCGTGTATGTGTAAGCGTGGAGCCTCAAAAGAGAAGGCACCGGAGAGTTTTCTCTCGAAAGAATATGTAAGAATACCACGTTATAAGGAAATACAATTTTGCAGAGTAAAGACAAATAAGTACATATTGGAAACACTTTACCAGAAGAAATAACGCATCGTACAAAATTAGCTTGTATCTCCTAAACTTTACGAGGTAACTCGAAAGGATTTGGTGTGGCGTGTACGTCTAAATGTGTAGCCCCAAAAGAGAACACACAGGAGAATTTTCTTTTTTCAAAATTTTTCAGAACACCACGTTTTAAGGAAATCCCGCATCGTGCGAAATCATCTTCCTTTTCCTAAACAACATGTTGTAACTCGAAAAGCATTGGTGTTGCGTGTATGTGTAAGTGTGTAGCCTGAAAAGAGAAGGCACAGGAGAGTTTTCTCTCAAAAGAATATGTAAGAATACCATGTTATAAGGAAATACAATTTTGCAGAGTAAAGACAAATAAGTACATATTGGAAACACTTTACGAGAAGAAATAACGCATCGTTCAAAATTACCTTGTATCTCCTAAACAACACGTTGAAATTCGAAAAGATTTGGTGTGACGTATACGTCTAAAAGTGTAGCCTCAAACGAGAACCCACAGGAGAATTTTCTTTCATCAAAATTTGTCAGAAACCACGTTTTAAGGAAATCTTGCATCGTGCGAAATTATCTTGTTTTTCCTAAACAACACGTTGTAACTCGAAAAGCTTTGGTGTTGCGTGTATGTCTAAGCGTGTAGCCTCAAAAGAGAAGGCACAGGAGACTTTTCTCTCGAAAGAATATGTAAGAATACCACGTTATAAGGAAATACAGGGTTGCAGAGTAAAGACAAATACTATTGGAAACACTTTAAGAGAAGAAGTAACGCATCGTAAAAAATTAGCTTGTATCTCCTAAACAACACGTTGTAACTCGAAAAGATTTGGTGTGGCTTGTACCTCTACACGTGTAGCCTCAAAAGAGAACCCACAGGATAACTTTCTTCCCTCAAAATTTTTCAGAAAACCACGTTTTATGGAAATCTCGCATCGTGCGAAATTATCTTGTTTTTCCTAAACAACACATTGTAACTCGAAATGCTTTGGCGTTGCGTGTATGTCTAAGCGTGTAGCCTCTAAAGAGAACGCACAGGAGAGTTTTCTCTCGAAAGAATATGTAAGAATACAACTTTATAAGGAAATACAGTGTTGCAGAGTAAAGACAAATACGTACGTATTGGAAACACTTTATGAGAAGAAATAATGCATCGTACAAAATTAGCTTGTATCTCCTAAACAACACGTGGTAACTCGAAAGGATTTGGTGTGGCGTGTACGTCTAAATGTGTAGCCTCAAAAGAAAACACACTGAAGAATTTTCTTTCGTCAAAATGTTTCAGAAAACCACGTTTTAAGGAAATCCCGCATCGTGAGAAATTATCTAGTTTGTCATAAACAACACGTTGTAATTCGAAAAGCTTTGGTGTTGCCTGTATGTCTAAGTGTGTAGCCTAAAACGGGAAAGCACGGGATAGTTTTCTCTCAAAAGAATATGTAAGAATACCACGTTATAAGGAAATACAGTGTTGCAGAGTAAAGACAAATATCTACGTATTGGACACACTTTAAAAGAAGAAGTAACGCATCCTAAAAAATTAGCTTGTATCTCCGAAACAACACGTTGTAACTCGAAAAGATTTGGTGTGGCGTGTACGTCTAAACGTGTAGCCTCAAAAGAGAACCCACAGGAGAATTTTATTTCTTCAAAATTTTTCAGAAAACCACGTTATAAGGAATCCCGCATCATGCGAAATCATCTTGTTTTCCTAAACAACATGTTGTAATTCGAAAAGCTTTGGTGTTGCGTGTATGTCTAAGTGTGTAGCCTCAGAAGAGAAGGCACAGGAGAGTTTTCTCTTGAAAGATTATGTAAGAATACCACGTTAAGGAAATACAATTTTGCAGAGTAAAGACAAATAAGTACATATTGGAAACACTTTACGAGAAGAAATAACGCATCGTAAAATATTAGCTTGTATCTCCTAAACAACACGTTGTAACTCGAAAAGATTTGGTGTGACGAGTACGTCTAAACGTGTAACCTCAACAGAGAACCCACAGGAGAATTTTCTTTCATCAAAATTTGTCAGAAACCACGTTTTAAGGAAAGCTCGTATCATGCGAAATTATCTTGTTTTTCCTAAACAACACATTGTAACTCGAAAAGGTTTGGTGTTGCCTGTATGTTTAACCGTGTAACCTCAAAAGAGAACGCACAGGAAGTTTTCTCTCGAAAGAATATGTAAGAATACCACGTTATAAGGAAATACAATGTTGCAGAGTAAAGACAAATACATACTTATTGGAAACACTTTACGAGAAAAATTAAGGCATCTTAAAAAATTAGCTTGTATCTCCTAAACAACACGTGGTAACTCGAAAGGATTTGGTGTGGCATGTACGTCTAAACGTGTAGCCTCAAAAGAGAACCCACAGGAGAATTTTCTTTCGTCAAATTTTTTCAGAAAACCACATTTTAAGGATATCCCGCATCATGCGAAATCATCTTCTTTTTTCTAAACAACATGTTGTAACTCCAAAAGCTTTGGTATTGCGTGTATGTGTAAGCGTGGAGCCTCAAAAGAGAAGGCACAGGAGAGTTTTCTCTTGAAAGAATATGTAAGAATACCACGTTATAAGGAAATACAATTTTGCAGAGTAAAGACAGTAAGTACATATTGGAAACACTTTACGAGAAGAAATAACGCATCATACAAAATTAGCTTGTATCTCCTAAACAACACGTTGTAACTCAAAAAGATTTGGTGTGGCTCATACCTCTACACGTGTAGCCTCAAATAGAACACAGGGCAGAACTTTCTTTCGTCAAAATATATCAGAAAACCACGTTTTATGGAAATATCGCATCGTGCGAAATTATCTTGTTTTTCCTAAACAACACGTTGTAACTCGAAAAGCTTTGGCGTTGCATGTATGTCTAAGCGTGTAGCCCCAAAGGAGAACGCACAGGAGAGTTTTCCCTCGAAAGAATATGTAAGAATACCACGTTATAAGGAAATAAAGTGTTGCAGAGTAAAGACAAATATGTACTTATTGGAAACACTTTATGAGAAGAAATAATGCATCGAACAAAATTTGCTTGTATCTCCTAAACAACACGTTGTAATTCGAAAAGAATTGGTGTGGCTCATACGTCTACATGTGTAGACTCAAACGAACACAAACAGGAGAACTTTCTTTCGTCAAAATTTGTCAGAAAACCACGTTTTAAGGAAATCCCGTATCGTGCAAAGTTATCTTGTTTTTCCTAAACAACACGTTGTAATTCGAAAAGCTTTGGTGTTGCGTGTATGTCTAAACGTGTGGCCTCAAAAGAGAATGCACAGGAGAGTTTTGTCTCGAAAGAACATGTAAGAATACAACGTTATAAGGAAATACAGTGTTGCAGTGTAAAGACAAATACGTACGTATTGGAAACACTTTAGGAGAAGAAATAACGCATCATACAATATTAGCTTGTATCTCCTAAACAACACATTGTAACTCGACAAGATTTGGTGTGGAGTGTACGTCGAAACATGTAGCCTCAACAGAGAACCCACAGGAGAATTTTCTTTCGTCAAAATTTGTCAGAAAATCACGTTTTAAGGAAATCCTGTATAGTGCGAAATTATCTTGGTTTTCATAAACAACACGTTGTAACTTGAAAACCTTTGGTGTTGCCTGTATGTCTAAGTGTGTAGCCTCAAAAGGGAACGCACAGGATAGTTTTCTCTAGAAAGAATATGTAAGAATACCACGTTATAAGGAAATACAGTGTTGCAGAGTAAAGACAAACACTTACATATTGGAAACACATTAAGAGAAGAATTAACACATCTTGCAAAATTAGCTTGTATCTCCTAAACAACACGTTGTAACTCGAAAAGATTTGGTGTGGCGTGTACGTCTAAACGTGTAGCCTCAAAAGAGAACCCACAGAAGAATTTTCTTTCGTCAAAATTTTTCACAAAACCACGTTTTAAGGAAATCCTGCATCGTGCGAAATCATCTTGTTTTTCCTAAACAACATGTTGTAACTCAAAAAACTTTGGTGTTGCTTGTATGTGTAAGCGTGGAGCCTCAAAAGAGAAGGCGCAGGAGAGTTTTCTCTCGAAAGAATATGAAAGAATACCACGTTATAAGGAAATACAATTTTGCAGAGTAAAGACAAATAAGTACATATTGGAAACACTTTACTAGAAGAAATAACGCATCATACAAAATTAGCTTGTATCTCCTAAACAACAAGTTGTAACTCGAAAAGATTTGGTGTGACGTGTACGTCTAAATGTGTAGCCTCAAAAGAGAACATACAGGAGAATTTTTTTTCATCAAAATTTGTCAGAAACCATGTTTTAAGGAAATCTCGCATCGTGGGAAATTATCTTGTTTTTCCTAAACAACACGTTGTTACTCGAAAAGCTATGGTGTTGCGTGTATGTCTAAGCGTGTAGCCTCAAAAGAGAACGCACAGGAGAGTTTTCTCTCAAAAGAATATGTAAGAATACAACGTTATAAGGAAATACAGTGTTGCAGAGTAAAGACAAATTGGTACATATTGGAAACACTTTAAGAGAAGAAATAAAGCAACGTAAAAAATTAGCTTGTATCTCCTGAACAACACGTTGTAACTCGAAAAGATTTGGTGTGGCTCGTACCTCTACATGTGTAGCCTCAAAAGAGAACCAACAGGAGAATTTTCTTTCGTCAAAATTTGTCAGAAAACCACATTTTATGGAAATCTCGCATCGTGCGAAATTATCCTGTTTTTCCTAAACAACACGTTGTAACTCGAAAAGCTTTGGAGTTGCGTGTATGTCTAAGCATGTAGCCTCAAAAGAGAACGCACAGGAGAGTTTTCCCTCGAAAGAATATGTAAGAATACCATGTTATAAGCAAATACAGTGATGCAGAGTAAAGACAAATAAGTACGTATTGGAAACACTTTATGAGAAGAAATAACGCATCATACAAAATTAGCTTGTATCTCCTAAACAACACGTGCTAACTAGAAAGGATTTGGTGTGGCGTGAACGTCTAAACGTGTAGCATCAAAAGAGAAACCACAGGAGAATTTTCTTTTGTCAAAATTTGTCAGAAAACCACATTTTAAGAAAATCACTCATCGTGCGAAATAATCTTGTTTTTCAAAAACAACAAGATGTACCTGGAAAAGCGTTGGAGTTGCCTGTATGTCTAAGTGTGTAGCTTCAAAGGGGTACATACAGGATAGTTTTCTCTCGAAAGAATATGTAAGAATACCACGTTATAAGGAAATACAGTGTTGCAGAGTAAAGACAAATAAGTACTTATTGGAAACACTTTATGAGAAGAAATAACGCATCGTAAAAAAATAGCTTGTATCTCCTAAACAACACGTTGTAACTCGAAAAGATTTGGTGTGAAATGTACGTCTAAAAGTGTAGCCTCAAACGAGAACCGACAGGAGAATATTCTTTCATCAAAATTTGTCAGAAACCACGTTTTAAGGAAATTTCGCATCGTGCGAAATTATCTTGTTTTTCCTAAACAACAAGTTCTACCTCGAAAAGCTTTGGTGTTGCGTGTATGTCTAAGCGTGTAGCCTCAAAAGAGAATGCACAGGAGAGTTTGCTCTCGAAAGAATATGTAAGAATACCACGTTATAAGGAAATACAGTGTTGCAGAGTAAAGACAAATACGTACGTATTGGAAACACTTTAAGAGAAGAAATAAAGCATAATACAAAATTAGCTTGTATCTCCTAAACAACAGGTTATAACTCGAAAAGATTTGGTGTGGCTCGTACCTCTACACGCGTAGCCTCAAAAGAGAACCCACAGGAGAACTTTCTTTCGTCAAAATTTGTCAGAAAACCACGTTTTATGGAAATCTCGCATCGTGCGAAATTATCTTGTTTTTCCTAAACAACACGTTGTAACTCGAAAAGCTTTGGCGTTGCTTGTTTGTCTAAGCGTGTAGCCTCAAAAGAGAATGCACAGGAGAGTTTTCCCTAGAAAGAATATGTAAGAATACCACGTTATAAGAAAATACAGTATTGCAGAGTAAAGACAAATAAGTACATATTGGAAACACTTTAGGGAAGAAATAACGCATCGTACAATATTTGCTTGTATCTCCTAAACAACACGTTGTAACTCGAAAATATTTGGTGTGGCTCGTACGTCTACACGTGTAGCCTCAAAACAGAAACCACAGGAGAATTTTCTTTCGTCAAAATTTGTCAAAAAACCACGTTTTAAGGAAATCCCGCATCGTGCAAAATTATCTTGTTTTTCCTAAACAACACAATGTAACTTGAAAAGCTTTGTTGTTTCGTGTATGTCTGAGCATGTTTCCTCTAAAGACAATGCACAAGAGAGTTTTCTCTCAAAAGAACATGTAAGAATACAACGTTATAAGGAAATACAGTGTTGCAGAGTAAAGACAAATACGTACATATTGGAAACACTTTACGAGAAGAAATAACGCATCGTACAAAATTAGCGTGTATCTCCTAAACAACACGTGGTAACACGAAAGGATTTGGTGTGGCATGTACGTCTAAACGTGTAGCCTCAAAGGAGAACCGACAGGAGAATTTTCTTTCTTCAAAATTTGTCAGAAAACCACGTTTTAAGGAAATCCTGCATCGTGCGAAATTATCTTGTTTTTCGTAAACAACACGTTGTAACTCGAAAAGCTTTGGTGTTGTCTGTATGTCTCAGTGTGTAGCCTCAAAAGGGAACGCACAGGATAGTTTTCTCTCGAAAGAATATGTAAGAGTACCACGTTATAAGGAAATACAGTGTTGCAGAGTAAAGACAAATACCTACATATTGGAAACACTTTATGAGAAGAAGTAATGCATCGTACAAAATTAGCTTGTATCTCCTAAACAAAACGTTGTAACTCGAAAATATTTGGTGCGGCGTGTACGTCTTAACGTGTAGCCTCAAAAGAGAACCCACAGGAGAATTTTCTTTCGTCAATTTTTTTCAGAAAACCACATTTTAAGGATATGCCGCATCATGCGAAATCATCTTCTTTTTTCTAAACAAAATGTTGTAACTCCAAAAGCTTTGGTATTGCGTGTATGTGTAAGCATGGAGCCTCAAAAGAGAAGGCACAGGAGAGTTTTCTCTCGAAAGAATATGTAAGAATACCACATTATGAGGAAATACAGTGCTGCAGAGTAAAGACAAATAAGTATATATTGGAAACACTTTACAAAAAGAAATAATGCATCTTACAAAATTAGCTTGTATCTCCTAAACAACACGTTGTAACTCGAAAAGATTCGGTGTGACGTGTACGTCTAAAAGTGTAGCCTCAAACGAGAACCCACAGGAGAATTTTCTTTCATCAAAATTTGTCAGAAACCACGTTTTAAGGAAATCTCGCATAGTGAAAAATTATCTTGTTTTTCCTAAACAACACATTGCAACATGAAAAGCTTTGGTGTTGCATGTATGTCTAAGCGTGTAGCCTCAAAAGAGAATGCACAGGAGAGTTTTCTCTCGAAAGAATATGTAAGAATACCACATTATAAGGAAAAACAGTGTTGCAGAGTAAAGACAACTACGTACGTATTGGAAACACTTTAAGAGAAGAAATAAAGCATAATACAAAATTAGCTTGTATCTCCTAAACAACAGGTTATAATTCGAAAAGATTTGGTGTGGCTCGTACCTCTACACGTGTTGCCTCAAAAGAGAACCCACAGGAGAACTTTCTTTCGTCAAAATTTGTCAGAAAACCACGTTTTATGGAAATCTCGCATCGTGCGAAATTATCTTGTTTTTCTTAAACAACACGTTGTAACTCGAAAAGCTTTGGCGTTGCTTGTTTGTCTAAGCGTGTAGCCTCAAAAGAGAATGCACAGGAGAGTTTTCCCTAGAAAGAATATGTAAGAATACCACGTTATAAGAAAATACAATATTGCAGAGTAAAGACAAATAAGTACATATTGGAAACACTTTAGGGAAGAAATAACGCATCGTACAATATTTGCTTGTATCTCCTAAACAACACGTTGTAACTCGAAAATATTTGGTGTGGCTCGTACGTCTACACGTGTAGCCTCAAAACAGAAACCACAGGAGAATTTTCTTTCGTCAAAATTTGTCAAAAAACCACGTTTTAAGGAAATCCCGCATCGTGCAAAATTATCTTGTTTTTCCTAAACAACACGTTGTAACTCGAAAAGCTTTGTTGTTGCGTGTATGTCTGAGCATGTTTCCTCTAAAGACAATGCACAAGAGAGTTTTCTCTCGAAAGAACATGTAAGAATACAACGTTATAAGGAAATACAGTGTTGCAGAGTAAAGACAAATACGTACATATTGGAAACACTTTACGAGAAGAAATAACGCATCGTACAAAATTAGCGTGTATCTCCTAAACAACACGTGGTAACTCGAAGGATTTGGTGTGGCATGTACGTCTAAACGTGTAGCCTCAAACGAGAATCGACAGGAGAATTTTCTTTCTTCAAAATTTGTCAGAAAACCACGTTTTAAGGAAATCCTGCATCGTGCGAAATTATCTTGTTTTTTGTAAACAACACGTTGTAACTCGAAAAGCTTTGGTGTTGCCTGTATGTCTCAGTGTGTAGCCTCAAAAGGGAACGCACAGGATAGTTTTCTCTCGAAACAATATGTAAGAGTACCACGTTATAAGGAAATACAGTGTTGCAGAGTAAAGACAAATACCTACATATTGGAAACACTTTATGAGAAGAAGTAATGCATCGTACAAAATTAGCTTGTATCTCCTAAACAAAACGTTGTAACTCGAAAATATTTGGTGCGGCGTGTATATCTTAACGTCTAGCCTCAAAAGAGAACCCACAGGAGAATTTTCTTTCGTCAATTTTTTTCAGAAAACCACATTTTAAGGATATGCCGCATCATGCGAAATCATCTTCTTTTTTCTAAACAAAATGTTGTAACTCCAAAAGCATTGGTATTGCGTGTATGTGTAAGCGTGGAGCCTCAAAAGAGAAGGCACAGGAGAGTTTTCTCTCGAAAGAATATGTAAGAATACCACGTTATGAGGAAATACAGTGTTGCAGAGTAAAGACAAATAAGTATATATTGGAAACGCTTTACAAAAAGAAATAATGCATCGTACAACATTAGCTTGTATCTCCTAAACAACACGTTGTAACTCGAAAAGATTCGGTGTGACGTGTACGTCTAAAAGTGTAGCCTCAAACGAGAACCCACAGGAGAATTTTCTTTCATCAAAATTTGTCAGAAACCACGTTTTAAGGAAATATCGCATCGTGAAAAATTATCTTGTTTTTCCTAAACAACACATTGCAACACGAAAAGCTTTGGTGTTGCGTGTATGTCTAAGCGTGTAGCCTCAAAAGAGAATGCACAGGAGAGTTTTCTCTCGAAAGAATATGTAAGAATACCACATTATAAGGAAATACAGTGTTGCAGAGTAAAGACAACTACGAACGTATTGGAAACACTTTAGGAGAGGAAATAAAGCATAATACAAAATTAGCTTGTATCTCCTAAACAACAGGTTATAGTTCGAAAAGATTTGGTGTGGCTCGTACCTCTACACGTGTTGCCTCAAAAGAGAACCCACAGGAGAACTTTCTTTCGTCAAAATTTGTCAGAAAACCACGTTTTATGGAAATCTCGCATCCTGCGAAATTATCTTGTTTTTCCTAAACAACACGTTGTAACTCGAAAAGCTTTGGCGTTGCGTGTTTGTCTAAGCGTGTAGCCTCAAAAGAGAATGCACAGGAGAGTTTTCCCTAGAAAGAATATGTAAGAATACCACGTTATAAGAAAATACAGTGTTGCAGAGTAAAGACAAATAAGTACATATTGGAAACACTTTAGGGAAGAAATAACGCATCGTACAATATTTGCTTGTATCTCCTAAACAACACGTTGTAACTCGAAAATATTTGGTGTGGCTCGTACGTCTACACGTGTAGCCTCAAAAGAGAAACCACAGGATAATTTTCTTTCTTCAAAATGTGTCAAAAAACCACGTTTTAAGGAAATCCCGCATCGTGCAAAATTATCTTGTTTTTCCTAAACAACACGTTGTAACTCGAAAAGCTTTGTTGTTGCGTGTATGTCTGAGCATGTTTCCTCTAAAGACAATGCACAAGAGAGTTTTCTCTCGAAAGAACATGTAAGAATACAACGTTATAAGGAAATACAGTGTTGCAGAGTAAAGACAAATACGTACATATTGGAAACACTTTACGAGAAGAAATAACGCATCGTACAAAATTAGCGTGTATCTCCTAAACAACACGTGGTAACTCGAAGGATTTGGTGTGGCATGTACGTCTAAACGTGTAGCCTCAAACGAGAATCGACAGGAGAATTTTCTTTCTTCAAAATTTGTCAGAAAACCACGTTTTAAGGAAATCCTGCATCGTGCGAAATTATCTTGTTTTTTGTAAACAACACGTTGTAACTCGAAAAGCTTTGGTGTTGCCTGTATGTCTCAGTGTGTAGCCTCAAAAGGGAACGCACAGGATAGTTTTCTCTCGAAACAATATGTAAGAGTACCACGTTATAAGGAAATACAGTGTTGCAGAGTAAAGACAAATACCTACATATTGGAAACACTTTATGAGAAGAAGTAATGCATCGTACAAAATTAGCTTGTATCTCCTAAACAAAACGTTGTAACTCGAAAATATTTGGTGCGGCGTGTATATCTTAACGTCTAGCCTCAAAAGAGAACCCACAGGAGAATTTTCTTTCGTCAATTTTTTTCAGAAAACCACATTTTAAGGATATGCCGCATCATGCGAAATCATCTTCTTTTTTCTAAACAAAATGTTGTAACTCCAAAAGCATTGGTATTGCGTGTATGTGTAAGCGTGGAGCCTCAAAAGAGAAGGCACAGGAGAGTTTTCTCTCGAAAGAATATGTAAGAATACCACGTTATGAGGAAATACAGTGTTGCAGAGTAAAGACAAATAAGTATATATTGGAAACGCTTTACAAAAAGAAATAATGCATCGTACAACATTAGCTTGTATCTCCTAAACAACACGTTGTAACTCGAAAAGATTCGGTGTGACGTGTACGTCTAAAAGTGTAGCCTCAAACGAGAACCCACAGGAGAATTTTCTTTCATCAAAATTTGTCAGAAACCACGTTTTAAGGAAATATCGCATCGTGAAAAATTATCTTGTTTTTCCTAAACAACACATTGCAACACGAAAAGCTTTGGTGTTGCGTGTATGTCTAAGCGTGTAGCCTCAAAAGAGAATGCACAGGAGAGTTTTCTCTCGAAAGAATATGTAAGAATACCACATTATAAGGAAATACAGTGTTGCAGAGTAAAGACAACTACGAACGTATTGGAAACACTTTAGGAGAGGAAATAAAGCATAATACAAAATTAGCTTGTATCTCCTAAACAACAGGTTATAGTTCGAAAAGATTTGGTGTGGCTCGTACCTCTACACGTGTTGCCTCAAAAGAGAACCCACAGGAGAACTTTCTTTCGTCAAAATTTGTCAGAAAACCACGTTTTATGGAAATCTCGCATCCTGCGAAATTATCTTGTTTTTCCTAAACAACACGTTGTAACTCGAAAAGCTTTGGCGTTGCGTGTTTGTCTAAGCGTGTAGCCTCAAAAGAGAATGCACAGGAGAGTTTTCCCTAGAAAGAATATGTAAGAATACCACGTTATAAGAAAATACAGTGTTGCAGAGTAAAGACAAATAAGTACATATTGGAAACACTTTAGGGAAGAAATAATGCATCGTACAATATTTGCTTGTATCTCCTAAACAACACGTTGTAACTCGAAAATATTTGGTGTGGCTCGTACGTCTACACGTGTAGCCTCAAAAGAGAAACCACAGGAGAATTTTCTTTCTTCAAAATGTGTCAAAAAACCACGTTTTAAGGAAATCCCGCATTGTGCAAAATTATCTTGTTTTTCCTAAACAACACGTTGTAACTCGAAAAGCTTTGGTGTTGCGTGTATGTCTGAGCATGTTGCCTCTAAAGACAATGCACAAGAGAGTTTTCTCTCGAAAGAACATGTAAGAATAAAACGTTATAAGGAAATACAGTGTTGCAGAGTAAAGACAAATACGTACATAATGGAAACACTTTACGAGAAGAAATAACGCATCGTACAAAATTAGCGTGTATCTCCTAAACAACACGTGGTAACTCGAAAGGATTTGGTGTGGCGTGTGCGTCTAAACGTGTAGCCTCAAAAGAGAACTGACAGGAGAATTTTCTTTCTTCAAAATTTGTCAGAAAACCACGTTTTAAGGAAATCCTGCATCGTGCGAAATTATCTTGTTTTTCATAAACAACACGTTGTAACTCGAAAAGCTTTGGTGTTGCCTATATGTCTCAGTGTGTAGCCTCAAAAGGGAACGCACAGGATAGTTTTCTCTCGAAAGAATATGTAAGAATACCACGTTATAAGGAAATACAATGTTGCAGAGTAAAGACAAATATGTATGTATTGGAAACACTTTACGAAAAGAACACATCGTAGAAAATTAGCTTGTATCTCCTAAACAAAAGGTTGTACCTCAAAAAGATTTGGTGTGGCATGTACGTGTAAATGAGTAGCATCAAAAGAGAACCCACAGGAGAATTTTCTTCCTTCAAAATTTTTCAGAAAACCACGTTTTAAGGAAATCCCTCATCGTACGAAATCATCTTTTTCCTAAACAACATGTTGTAACTCGAAAAGCTTTGGTGTTGCGTGTATGTGTAAGCGTGGAGCCTCCAAAGAGAAGGCACAGGAGACTTTTCTCTCGAAAGAATATGTAAGAATACCACGTTAAAAGGAAATACAATTTTGCAGAGTAAAGACAAATAAGTACATATTGGAAACACTTTACAAGAAGAAATAACGCATCTTAAAAAAGTAGCTTGTATCTCCTAAACAACACGTTGTAACTCGAAAAGATTTGGTGTGACATGTACGTCTAAAAGTGTAGCCTCAAACGAGAACCAACAGGAGAAAATTCTTTCATCAAAATTTGTCAGAAACCACGTTTTAAGGAAATCTCGCATCGTGCGAAATTATCTTGTTTTTCCTAAACAACAAGTTGTAACTCGAAAAGCTTTGGTGTTGCGTGTATGTCTAAGTGTGGAGCCTCAAAAGAGAATGCACAGGAGAGTTTTCTCTCGAAAGAATATGTAAGAATACCACGTTATAAGGAAATACAGTGTTGCAGAGTAAAGACAAATACGTACGTATTGGAAACACTTTAAGAGAAGAAATAAAGCATAATACAAAATTAGCTTGTATCTCCTAAACAACAGGTTATAACTCGAAAAGATTTGGTGTGGCTCGTACCTCTACACGTGTAGCCTCAAAAGAGAACCCCCAGGAGAACTTTCTTTCGTCAAAATTTGTCAGAAATCCACGTTTTATGGAAATCTCGCATCGTGCGAAATTATCTTGTTTTTCCTAAACAACACGTTGTAACTCGAAAAGCTTTGGTGTTCCTTTTTTATCTAAGCGTGTAGCCTCAAAAGAGAATGCACAGGAGAGTTTTCCCTAGAAAGAATATGTAAGAATACCACGTTATAAGAAAATACAGTGTTGCAGAGTAAAGACAAATAAGTACATATTGGAAACACTTTAGGGAAGAAATAACGCATCGTACAATATTTGCTTGTATCTCCTAAACAACACGTTGTAACTCGAAAATATTTGGTGTGGCTCGTACGTCTACACGTGTAGCCTCAAAACAGAAACCACAGGAGAATTTTCTTTCGTCAAAATGTGTCAAAAAACCACGTTTTAAGGAAATCCCTCATCGTGCAAAATTATCTTGTTTTTCCTAAACAACACTTTGTAACTCGAAAAGCTTTGTTGTTGCGTGTATGTCTGAGCATTTTTCCTCTAAAGACAATGCACAAGAGAGTTTTCTCTCGAAAGAACCTGTAAGAATACAACGTTATAAGGAAATACAGTGTTGCAGAGTAAAGACAAATACGTACATATTGGAAACACTTTACGAGAAGAAATAACGCATCGTACAAAATTAGCGTGTATCTCCTAAACAACACGTGGTAACTCGAAAGGATTTGGTGTGGCATGTACGTCTAAACGTGTAGCCTCAAAGGAGAACCGACAGGAGAATTTTCTTTCTTCAAAATTTGTCAGAAAACCACGTTTTAAGGAAATCTTGCATCGTGCGAAATTATCTTGTTTTTCGTAAACAACACGTTGTAACTCGAAAAGCTTTGGTGTTGCCTGTATGTCTCAGTGTGTAGCCTCAAAAGGGAATGCACAGGATAGTTTTCTCTCGAAAGAATATGTAAGAGTACCACGTTATAAGGAAATACAGTGTTGCATAGTAAAGACAAATACCTACATATTGGAAACACTTTATGAGAAGAAGTAATGCATCGTACAAAATTAGCTTGTATCTCCTAAACAAAACGTTGTAACTCGAAAATATTTGGTGCGGCGTGTACGTCTTAACGTGTAGCCTCAAAAGAGAACCCACAGGAGAATTTTCTTTCGTCAAATTTTTTCAGAAAACCACATTTTAAGGATATCCCGCATCATGCGAAATCATCTTCTTTTTTCTAAACAACATGTTGTAACTCCAAAAGCTTTGGTATTGCGTGTATGTGTAAGCGTGGAGCCTCAAAAGAGAAGGCACAGGAGAGTTTTCTCTCGAAAGAATATGTAAGAATACCACGTTATAAGGAAATACAATTTTGCAGAGTAAAGACAGTAAGTACATATTGGAAACACTTTACGAGAAGAAATAACGCATCGTACAAAATTAGCTTGTATCTCCTAAACAACACGTTGTAACTCAAAAAGATTTGGTGTGGCTCATACCTCTACACGTGTAGCCTCAAATAGAACACAGGGCAGAACTTTCTTTCGTCAAAATATATCAGAAAACCACGTTTTATGGAAATCTCGCATCGTGCGAAATTATCTTGTTTTTCCTAAACAACACGTTGTAACTCAAAAAGCTTTGGCGTTGCATGTATGTCTAAGCGTGTAGCCCCAAAGGAGAACGCACAGGAGAGTTTTCCCTCGAAAGAATATGTAAGAATACCACGTTATAAGGAAATAAAATGTTGCAGAGTAAAGACAAATATGTACTTATTGGAAACACTTTATGAGAAGAAATAATGCATCGAAAAAATTTGCTTGTATCTCCTAAACAACACGTTGTAATTCGAAAAGAATTGGTGTGGCTCGTACGTCTACATGTGTAGACTCAAACGAACACAAACAGGAGAACTTTCTTTCCTCAAAATTTGTCAGAAAACCACGTTTTAAGGAAATCCCGTATCGTGCAAAGTTATCTTGTTTTTCCTAAACAACACGTTGTAACTCGAAAATCTTTGGTGTTGCGTGTATGTCTAAACGTGTGGCCTCAAAAGAGAACGCACAGGAGAGTTTTGTCTCGAAAGAACATGTAAGAATACAACGTTATAAGGAAATACAGTGTTGCAGTGTAAAGACAAATACGTACACTTTGGAAACACTTTAGGAGAAGAAATAACGCATCATACAATATTAGCTCGTATCTCCTAAACAACACATTGTAACTCGACAAGATTTGGTGTGGAGTGTACTTCGAAACATGTAGCCTCAACAGAGAACCCACAGGAGAATTTTCTTTCGTCAAAATTTTCAGAAAATCACGTTTTAAGGAAATCCTGTATAGTGCGAAATTATCTTGGTTTTCATAAACAACACGTTGTAACTCGAAAACCTTTGTGTTGCCTGTATGTCTAAGTGTGTAGCCTCAAAAGGGAACGCACAGTATAGTTTTCTCTAGAAAGAATATGTAAGAATACCACGTTATAAGGAAATACAGTGTTGCAGAGTAAAGACAAATACTTACATATTGGAAACACTTTAAGAGAAGAATTAACGCATCGTGCAAAATTTGCTTGTATCTCCTAAACAACACGTTGTAACTCGAAAAGATTTGGTGTGGCATGTACGTCTAAACGTGTAGCCTCAAAAGAGAACCCACAGAAGAATTTTCTTTCGTCAAAATTTTTCAGAAAACCACGTTTTAAGGAAATCCTGCATCGTGTGAAATCATCTTGTTTTTCCTAAACAACATGTTGTAACTCAAAAAAATTTGGTGTTGCTTGTATGTGTAAGCGTGGAGCCTCAAAAGAGAAGGCACAGGAGAGTTTTCTCTCGAAGGAATATGAAAGAATACCACGTTATAAGGAAATACAATTTTGCAGAGTAAAGACAAATAAGTACATATTGGAAACACTTTACTAGAATAAATAACGCATCATACAAAATTAGCTTGTATCTCCTAAACAACAAGTTGTAACTCGAAAAGATTTGGTGTGACGTGTACGTCTAAATGTGTAGCCTCAAAAGAGAACACACAGGAGAATTTTTTTTCATCAAAATTTGTCAGAAACCATGTTTTAAGGAAATCTCGCATCGTGGGAAATTATCTTGTTTTTCCTAAACAACACGTTGTAACTCGGAAAGCTTTGGTGTTGCGTGTATGTCTAAGCGTGTAGCCTCAAAAGAGAACGCACAGGAGAGTTTTCTCTCAAAAGAATATGTAAGAATACCACGTTAAAAGGAAATACAGTGTTGCAGAGTAAAGACAAATAGGTACGTATTGGAAACACTTTAAGAGAAGAAATAAAGCAACGTAAAAAATTAGCTTGTATCTCCTGAACAACACGTTGTAACTCGAAAAGATTTGGTGTGGCTCGTACCTCTACATGTGTAGCCTCAAAAGAGAACCAACAGGAGAACTTTCTTTCGTCAAAATTTGTCAGAAAACCACGTTTTATGGAAATCTCGCATCGTGCGAAATTATCTTGTTTTTCCTAAACAACACGTTGTAACTCGAAAAGCTTTGGAGTTGCGTGTATGTCTAAGCATGTAGCCTCAAAAGAGAACGCACAGGAGAGTTTTCCCTCGAAAGAATATGTAAGAATACCATGTTATAAGCAAATACAGTGATGCAGAGTAAAGACAAATAAGTACGTATTGGAAACACTTTATGAGAAGAAATAACGCATCATACAAAATTAGCTTGTATCTCCTAAACAACACGTGCTAACTAGAAAGGATTTGGTGTGGCGTGTACGTCTAAACGTGTAGCATCAAAAGAGAAACCACAGGAGAATTTTCTTTTGTCAAAATTTGTCAGAAAATCACATTTTAAGAAAATCACTCATCGTGCGAAATAATCTTGTTTTTCAAAAACAACAAGATATAACTGGAAAAGCGTTGGTGTTGCCTGTATGTCTAAGTGTGTAGCCTCAAAAGGGAACGCACAGGATAGTTTTCTCTCGAAAGAATATGTAAGAATACCACGTTATAAGGAAATACAGTGTTGCAGAGTAAAGACAAATAAGTACTTATTGGAAACACTTTATGAGAAGAAATAACGAATCGTAAAAAAATAGCTTGTATCTCCTAAACAACACGTTTTAACTCTAAAAGATTTCGTGTGGCGTGTACGTCTAAACGTGTAGCCTCAAAAGAGAACCCACAGGAGAATTTTCTTTGGTCAAAATTTGTCAGAAAACCACATATTAAGGAAATCCCGCATCGTGCGAAATTATCTTGTTTTTCCTAAACAACGCATTGTAACTCGAAAAGCTTTGGTGTTGCGTGTATGTCTAAGCGTGTAGCCTCAAAAGAGAACACACAGGAGACTTTTCTCTCGAAAGAATATGTGAGAATACCACGTTATAAGGAAGTCCACTGTTGCAGAATAATGACAAATACTTATGTATTGGAAACCCTTAAACTTTATGAGATGAAATAAAGCATCGTACAAAATTAGCTTGTATCTCCTAAACAACACGTTGTAACTCGAAAAGATTTGGTGTGGCGTGTACGTCTAAACGTGTAGCCTCAAAAAGAACCCAGAGACGAATTTTCTTTCGTTAAAATTTTTTCAGAACACCACGTTTTAAGGAAATCCCGCATCGTGCGAAATCATCTTCTTTTTCCTAAACAACATGTTGTAACTCGAAAAGCTTTGGTGTTGCGTGTATGTCTAAGCGTGGAGCCTCAAAAGAGAAGGCACAGGAGAGTTTTCTCTCGAAAGAATATGTAAGAATACCACGATATAAAGAAATACAATTTTGTAGAGTAAAGGCAAATAAGTATATATTGGAAACACTTTACGAGAAGAAATAATGCATCGTACAAAATTAGCTTGTATCTCCTAAACAACACGTTGTAACTCGAAAAGATTTGGTGTGACGTGTACGTCTATACGTGTAGCCTCAAAGGAAAGCCCACAGAAGAATTTTCCTTTGTCAAATTTTTCAGAAAACCACGTTTTAAATAAATCCCGCATCGTGCGAAATTATCTTTTTATTCATTAACAACACGTTGTAACTCGAAAAGCTTTGGTGTTGCCTGTATGTCTAAGTGTGTAGCCTCAAAACGGAACGCACAAGATAGTTTTCTCTCGAAAGAATATGTAAGAATACCACGTTATAAGGAAATACAGTGTTTCAGAGTAAAGACAAATACTTACATATTGGGAACATTTTACGAGAAGAAATAACGCATCGAACAAAATTAGCTTTTATCTCCTAAACAACACATGGTAAGTCGAAAAGATTTGGTTTGGCGTGTATGTCTAAACGTGTAGCCTCAAAGGAGAACACAAAGGAGAATTTTCTTTCGTCAAAATTTGTCAGAAAACCACGTTTTAAGGAAATACCGCATCGTGGGAAATTATCTTGTTTTTCCTAAACAACAAGTGGTAACTCGAAAAGCTTTGGTGTTGCGTGTATGTCTAAGCGTGTAGCCTCAAAAGAGAATGCACAGGAGAGTTTTCTCTCATTAGAACATGTAAGAATTCAACGTTATAAGGAAATACAGTGTTGCAGAGTAAAGACAAATACGTACATATTGGAAACACATTACGAGAAGAAATTAAGCATCACACAATATTAGCTTGTATCTCCTAAACAACAAGTGGAAACTCGAAAACATTTAGTTAGGCGTGTATGTCTAAAAGTTTAGCCTCAAAAGAGAACCGACTGGAGAATTTTCTTTCGTCAAAATTGGTCAGAAAACAAGGTATTAACGAAATCCCGCATCCTGCGAAATTATCTTGTTTTTCCTGAACAACACGTTGTAACTCAAAAAGCTTGGGTGTTGCGTGTATGTCTCCGCGTGTAGCCTCAAAAGAGAACACACAGGAGAGTTTTCACTCAAAAGAATAAGTAAGAATACCAGGTTATAAGGAAATACAGTGTTGCAGAGTAAAGACAAATACGTACGTATTGGAAACACTTTACGTGAAGAAATAATGCATCATAAAAAATTAGCTTGTATCTCCTAAACAACACGTTGTAACTCGAAAATGTTTGGTGTGGCAGGTACGTCTAAACGTGTAGCCTCAAAAAGAGAACACACAGGAGAATTTTCTTTGGTCAAATTTGTCACAAAACCACGTATTAAGGAAATCCTACATCGTGCGAAATTATCTTATTTTTCCTAAACAACACGTTGTAACTCGAAAACCTTTGGTGTTGCGTGTATGTCTCAGCGTGTAGCCTTAAAAGAGAACACACAGGGGAGTTTTCTCTCAAAAGAATATGTAAGAATACCACGTTATAAGGAAATACAGTGTTGCAGAGTAAAGAAAAATACGTACTTATTGGAAACCCTTAAACTTTACGAGATGAAATAAAGCATCGTACAAAATTAGCTCGTATCTCCTAAACAACACTTTGTAACTCGAAAAGATTTGGTGTGGCGTGTACGTCTAAACTTGTAGCCTCAAAAGAGAACCCATAGGAGAATTTTCTTTCGTCAAAGTTTCAGAAAACCACGTTTTAAGGAAATCCAGCATCGTGCGAAATTATCTTGTTTTTCCTAAACAACACGTAGTAACTCGAAAATCTTTGGTGATGCGTGTATGTCTAAGCGTGTAGCCTCAAAAGAGAACACACAGGAGAGTTTTCTCTCGAAAGAATATGTGAGAATACCACGTTATAAGGAAGTACAGTGTTGCAGAATAAAGACAAATACTTACGTATTAGAAACCCTTAAACTTTACTAGATGAAATAAAGCATCGTACAAAATTAGCTTGTATCTCCTAAACAACACGTTGTAACTCGAAAAGATTTGGTGTGGCGTGTACGTCTAAAGGTGTAGCCTCAAAAGAGAACCACAGGACAATTTTCGTTCGTCAAAATTTGTCAGAAAACCACGTTTTAAGGAAATCTCCCATCGTGAGAAATTATCTTGTTCTTCATAAACAACATATTGTAACTCGAAAAGCTTTGGTGTTGCATGTATGTTTAAGCGTGTACCCTCAAAAGAGAACGCACAGGAGAGTTTTCTCTCGAAAGAATATGTAAGAATACCACGTATTAAGGAAATACCATGTTGCAGAGTAAAAACAAATACGTACTTATTGGAAACACTTTACGAGAAGAAATAACGCATCGTAAAAAATTAGCTTGTATCTCCTAAAAAACAGGTTGTAACTCGAAAAGATTTGGTGTGGCGTGTACGTCTAAACGTGTAGCCTCAAAAGAGTACACACAGGAGAGTTTTATTTGGTCAAAATTTGTCAGAAAACCACGTTTTAAGGAAATCCCGCATCGTGCGAAATTATGTTGTTTTTCCTAAACAACATGTTGTAACTCGAAAAGCTTTGGTGTTGAGTGTATGTCTAAGCATGTAACCTCAAAGGAGACCGCACAGGATAGTTTTCTCTTGAAAGAATATGCAAGAATACCTCGTTATAAGGAAATACAGTGTTGCAGAGTAAAGCCAAATATTTACATAATGGAAACACTTAAACTTTATGAGAAGAAATAATGCATCGTAAAAAAATTAGCTTGTATCTCCTAAACAACACGTTGTAACTCGACAAGATTTAGTGTGTCGGGCACGTCTAAATGTGTAGCCTCAAAAGAGAACCCACAGGAGTATTTTCTTTCGTCAAAATTTGTCAGAAAACCACGTTTTAAGGAAATCCCGCATCATGATAAATTATCTTGTTTTTCCTAAACAACACATTGTAACTCGAAAAACTTTGGTGTTGCGTGTATGTCAAAGCGTATAGCCTCAAAAGAGAACGCACAGGAGAGTTTTCTCTCGAAAGAATATGTAAGAATACCACGTTATAAGGAAATACAGTGTTGCAGAGTAAAGACAAATACGTACTTATTGGAAAAACTTAAACTTTACGAGAAGAAATAAGGCATCTTACAAAATTAGTTTGTATCTCCTAAACAACACGTTATAACTCGAAAAGATTTGGTGTGGTGTGTACGTCTAAACGTGTAGCCTAAAAAGACAACCCACAGGATAATTTTCTTTCGTCAAAATTTGTCAGAAAACCACGTTTTAAGGAAATCCCGCATCGTGTGAAATTATCTTGTTTTTCCTAAAAAACACGTTGTAACTCGAAAAGCTTTGGTGTTGCGTGTATGTCTAAGCATGTAGCCTCAAAGGGGAACGCACAGGAGAGTTTTCTCTCGAAAGAATATGCAAGAATACCACGTTATAAGGAAATACAGTGTTGCAGAGTAAAGGCAAATATGTACGTAATGGAAACACTTAAAACTTTATGAGAAGAAATAACGCACCGTAAAAAAATTAGCTTGTATCTCCTAAACAACACGTTGTTACTCGAAAAGATTTGGTGTTGCGTGAATGTCTAAGCATGTAGCCTCAAAGGAGAATGCACAGTAGAGTTTTCTCTCGAAAGAATATGCAAGAATACGACGTTATAAGGAAATACAGTGTTGCAGAGTAAAGGCAAATATGTACGTAATGGAAACACTTAAACTTTATGAGAAGAAATAACGCATCGTAAAAAATTAGCTTGTTTCTCCTAAACAACACGTTGTAACTCGAAAAGATTTGGTGTGGCGTGTACGTCTAAATGTGTAGCCTCAAAAGAGAACCCACAGGAGTATTTTCTTTCGTCAAAATTTGTCAGAAAACCACGTTTTAAGGAAATCCCGCATCGTGCGAAATTATCTTGTTTTTCCGAAACAACACATTGTAACTCGAAAAGCTTTGGTGTTGCGTGTATGTCTAAGCGTGTAGCATCAAAAGAGAACGCAAAGGAGAGTTTTTTCTCGAAAGAATATGTAAGAATACCACGTTATTAGGAAATACAGTGTTGCAGAGTAAAGACAAATACTTACGTCTTGGAAAAACTTTACGAGAAGAAATAACGCATCATAAGAAATTAGCTTGTATCTCCTAAACAACACGTTGTAACTCGAAAAGCTTTGGTGTTGCGTCTATGTATAAGCGTGTAGCCTCAAAGGAGAACGCAAAGGAGAGTTTTTTCTCGAAAGAATATGTAAGAATACCTCGTTATTAGGAAATACAGTGTTGCAGAGTAAAGACAAATACTTATGTATTGGAAAAACTTTACGAGAAGAAATAACGCATCGTAAAAAATTAGCTTGTATATACTAAACAACACGTTGCAACTTAAAAAGATTTGGTGTGGCCTGTACGTCTAAACGTGTAGCCTGAAAAGAGAACCCATAGGAGAATTTTCTTTGGTCAAAATTTGTCAGAAAACCACGTATTGAGGTAATCCCGCATCGTGCGAAATTATCTTGTTTTTCCTAAACAAAACGTTTTAACACGAAATGCTTTGGTGTTGCGTGTATGTCTGAGCGTGTAGCCTCAAAAGAGAACGCACAGGAGAGTTTTCTCTCGAAAGAATATGTAAGAATACCACGTTATAAGGAAATACAGTGTTGCAGAGTAAAGACAAATACATACTTATTGGAAAAAACTTAAACTTTACGAGAAGAAATAACGCATCGTACAAAATTAGCTTGTATCTCTTAAACAACACGTTGTAACTTGAAAAGATTTGGTGTGGCTTGTACGTCTAAACGTGTAGCCTCAAAAGAGTACCCACAGGAGAGTTTTATTTTGTCAAAATTTGTCAGAAAACCACGTTTTAAGGAAATCCCGCATCGTGCGAAATTATCTTGTTTTTCCTAAACAACACGTTGTAACTCGAAAAGCTTTGGTGTTGCGTGAATGTCTAAGCATGTAGCCTCAAAGGAGAATGCACAGGAGAGTTTTCTCTCGAAAGAATATGCAAGAATACCACGTTATAAGGAAATACAGTGTTGCAGAGTAAAGGCAAATATGTACGTAATGGAAACACTTAAACTTTATGAGAAGAAATAACGCATCGTAGAAAAATTACCTTGTTTCTCCTAAACAACACGTTGTAACTCGAAAAGATTTGGTGTGGCGTGTACGTCTAAATGTGTAGCCTCAAAAGAGAACCGACAGTAGTATTTTCTTTCGTCAAAATTTGTCAGAAAACCACGTTTTAAGGAAATCCCGCATCATGCAAAAATATCTTGTTTTTCCTAAACAACACTTTGTAACTCGAAAAGCTTTGGTGTTGCGTGTATGTCTAAGCGTGTAGCCTCAAAAGAGAACGCAAAGAAGAGTTTTTTCTCGAAAGAATATGTAAGAATACCACGTTATTAGGAAATACAGTGTTGCAGAGTAAAGACAAATACTTACGTCTTGGAAAAACTTTAGGAGAAGAAATAACACATCGTAAGAAATTAGCTTGTATCTCCTAAACAACACGTTGTAACTTAAAAAGATTTGGTGTGGCCTGTACGTCTAAACGTGTAGCCTCAAAAGAGAACCCATAGGAGAATTTTCTTTGGTCAAAATTTGTCAGAAAACCACGTATTAAGGAAATTCCGCATCGTGCGAAATTATCTTGTTTTTCCTAAACAAAACGTTTTAACTCGAAAAGCTTTGGTGTTGCGTGTATGTCTAAGCGTGTATCCTCAAAAGAGAACGCCCAGGAGAGTTTTCTCTCGAAAGAATATGTAAGAAAACCACGTTATAAGGAAATACAGTGTTGCAGAATAAAGACAAATACGTACGTATTGGAAACACTTTATGAGAGAAATAACGCATCTGGCAAAATTAGCTTGTATGTCCTAAACAACTCGTTATAACTCGAAAAGATTTGGTGTGGGGTGCACGTCTAAACGTGTAGCCTCAAAAGAGTACCTACAGGAGAGTTTTATTTCGTCAAAATTTGTCAGAAAACCACGTTTTAAGGAAATCCCGCAGCTTGCGAAATTATCTTGTTTTTCCTAAACAACACGTTGTAAATCGAAAAGCTTTGGTGTTGCGTGAATGTCTAAGCATGTAGCCTCAAAGGAGAACGCACAGGAGAGTTTTCTCTCGAAAGAATATGCAAGAATACCACGTTATAAGGAAATACAGTGTTGCAGAGTAAAGGCAAATATGTACGTAATGGAAACACTAAAACTTTATGAGAAGAAATAACGCATCGTAAAAAATTAGCTTGTTTCTCGTAAACAACACGTTGTAACTCGAAATGATTTGGTGTGGCATGTACGTCTAAATGTGTAGCCTCAAAAGAGAACCCACAGGAGTATTTTCTTTCGTCAAAATTTGTCAGAAAACCACGTTTTAAGGAAATCCCGCATCGTGCGAAATTATCTTGTTTTTCCTAAACAACACGTTGTAACTCGAAAAGCTTTGGTGTTGCGTGTATGTCTAAGCGTGTAGCCTCAAAAGAGAAGGCAAGGAGAGCTTTTTCTCGAAAAAATGTGTAAGAATACGACGTTATTAGGAAATTCAGGGTTGCAGAGTAAAGACAAATACTTACGTATTGGAAAAAACTTTACGAGAAGAAATAACGCATCGTAAGAAATTAGCTTGTATCTCCTAAACAACACGTTGTAACTTAAAAAGATTTGGTGTGGCCTGTTCGTCTTAACGTGTAGCCTGAAAAGAGAACCCATAGGAGAATTTTCTTTGGTCAAAATATGTCAGAAAACCACGTATTAAGGAAATCCCGCATAGTGCGAAATTATCTTGTTTTTTCTAAAACAAACGTTTTAACTCGAAAAGCTTTGGTGTTGCGTGTATGTCTAAGCGTGTAGCCTCAAAAGAGAACGCACAGGAGAGTTTTCTCTCGAAAGAATATGTAAGAATACCACGTTATAAGGAAATACAGTGTTGCAGAGTAAAGACAAATACGTACTTATTGGAAACACTTAAACTTTACGAGAAGAAATAAGGCATCCTACAAAATTAGTATGTATCTCCTAAACAACACGATATAACTAGGAAAGATTTGGTGTGGTGTGTATGTCTAAAAATGTAGCCTCAAAAGAGAACCGACAGGAGAATTTTTGTTCGTTAAATTTTGTCAGAAAACCACGTTTTAAGGAAATCCCGCATTGTGCGAAATTATCTTGTTTTTCCTAAACAACACGTTGTAACTCGAAAGGCTTTGGTGCTGCGTGTATGTCTAAGCGTGTAGCCTCAAAAGAGAACGCAAAGGAGAGTTTTTTCTCGAAAGAATATGTAAGAATACCACGTTATTAGGAAATACAGTGTTGCAGAGTAAAGACAAATACTTACGACTTGGAAAAACTTTACGAGAAGAAATAACGCATCGTAAGAAATTAGCTTGTATCTCCTAAACAACACGTTGTAACTCGAAAAGCTTTGGTGTTGCGTGTATGTGTAAGCGTGTAGCCTCAAAGGAGAACGCAAAGGAGAGTTTTTTCTCGAAAGAATATGTAAGAATACCACGTTATTAGGAAATACAGTGTTGCAGAGTAAAGACAAATACTTATGTATTGGAAAAACTTTACGAGAAGAAATAACGCATCGTACAAAATTAGCTTGTATCTACTAAACAACACGTTGCAACTTAAAAAGATTTGGTGTGGCCTGTACGTCTAAATGTGTAGCCTGAAGAAAGAAGCCATAGGAGAATTTTCTTTGGTCAAAATTTGTCAGAAAACCACGTATTAAGGAAATCCCGCATCGTGCGAAATTATCTTGTTTTTCCTAAACAAAACGTTTTAACTCGAAATGCTTTGGTGTTGCGTGTATATCTAAGCGTGTAGCCTCAAAAGAGAACGCACAGGAGAGTTTTCTCTCGAAAGAATATGTAAGAATACCACGTTATAAGGAAATACAGTGTTGCAGAGTAAAGACAAATACGTACTTATTGGAAAAACTTAAACTTTACGAGAAGAAATAACGCATCGTACAAAATTAGCTTGTATCTCCTAAACAACACGTTGTAACTTGAAAAGATTTGGTGTGGGTTGTACGTGTAAACGTGTAGCCTCAAAAGAGTACCCACAGGAGCGTTTTATTTCGTCAAAATTTGTCAGAAAACCACGTTTTAAGGAAATCTCGCATCGTGCGAAATTATCTTGTTTTTCCTAAACAACACATTGTAACTCGAAAAGCTTTGGTGTTGCGTGAATGTCTAAGCATGTAGCCTCAAAGGAGAACGCACAGGAGAGTTTTCTCTCGAAAGAATATGCAAGAATACCACGTTATAAGGAAATACAGTGTTGCAGAGTAAAGGCAAATATGTACGTAATGGAAACACTTAAACTTTCTGAGAAGAAATATCGCATCGTAGAAAAATTACCTTGTTTCTCCTAAACAACACGTTGTAACTCGAAAAGATTTGGTGTGGCGTGTACGTCTAAATGTGTAGCCTCAAAAGAGAACCGACAGGAGTATTTTCTTTCGTCAAAATTTGTCAGAAAACCACGTTTTAAGGAAATCCCGCATCGTGCAAAAATATCTTGTTTTTCCTAAACAACACGTTGTAACTCGAAATGCTTTTGTTTTGCGTGTATGTCTAAGCGTGTAGCCTCAAAAGAGAACGCAAAGGAGAGTTTTTTCTCAAAGGAATATGTAAGAATACCACGTTATTAGGAAATACAGTGTTGCAGAGTAAAGACAAATACTTACGTCTTGGAAAAACTTTACGAGAAGAAATAACGCATCGTAAGAAATTAGCTTGTATCTCCTAAACAACACGTTGTAACATAAAAAGATTTGGTGTGGCCTGTACGTCTAAACGTGTAGCCTGAAAAGAGAAGCCATAGGGGAATTTTCTTTGGTCAAAATTTGTCAGAAAACCACGTATTAAGGAAATCCCGCATCGTGCGAAATTACCTTGTTTTTCCTAAACAAAACGTTTTAACTCGAAATGCTTTGGTGTTGCGTGTATGTCTAAGCGTGTAGCCTCAAAAGAGAACGCACAGGAGAGTTTTCTCTCGAAAGAATATGTAAGAATACCACGTTATAAGGAAATACAGTGTTGCAGAGTAAAGACAAATACGTACTTATTGGAAAAACTTAAACTTTACGAGAAGAAATAACGCATAGAACAAAATTAGCTTGTATCTCCTAAACAACACGTTGTAACTTGAAAAGATTTGGTGTGGCTTGTACGTCTAAACGTGTAGCCTCAAAAGAGTACCCACAGGAGCATTTTATTTCGTCAAAATTTGTCAGAAAACCACGTTTTAAGGAAATCCCGCATCGTGCGAAATTATCTTGTTTTTCCTAAACAACACATTGTAACTCGAAAAGCTTTGGTGTTGCGTGAATGTCTAAGCATGTAGCCTCAAAGGAGAACGCACAGGAGAGTTTTCTCTCGAAAGAATATGCAAGAATACCACGTTATAAGGAAATACAGTGTTGCAGAGTAAAGGCAAATATGTACGTAATGGAAACACTTAAACTTTATGAGAAGAAATAACGCATCGTAGAAAAATTACCTTGTTTCTCCTAAACAACACGTTGTAACTCGAAAAGATTTGGTGTGGCGTGTACGTCTAAATGTGTAGCCTCAAAAGAGAACCGACAGGAGTATTTTCTTTCGTCAAAATTTGTCAGAAAACCACGTTTTAAGGAAATCCCGCATCGTGCAAAAATATCTTGTTTTTCCTAAACAACACGTTGTAACTCGAAATGCTTTTGTTTTGCGTGTATGTCTAAGCGTGTAGCCTCAAAAGAGAACGCAAAGGAGAGTTTTTTCTCAAAGGAATATGTAAGAATACCACGTTATTAGGAAATACAGTGTTGCAGAGTAAAGACAAATACTTACGTCTTGGAAAAACTTTACGAGAAGAAATAACGCATCGTAAGAAATTAGCTTGTATCTCCTAAACAACACGTTGTAACATAAAAAGATTTGGTGTGGCCTGTACGTCTAAACGTGTAGCCTGAAAAGAGAAGCCATAGGGGAATTTTCTTTGGTCAAAATTTGTCAGAAAACCACGTATTAAGGAAATCCCGCATCGTGCGAAATTACCTTGTTTTTCCTAAACAAAACGTTTTAACTCGAAATGCTTTGGTGTTGCGTGTATGTCTAAGCGTGTAGCCTCAAAAGAGAACGCACAGGAGAGTTTTCTCTCGAAAGAATATGTAAGAATACCACGTTATAAGGAAATACAGTGTTGCAGAGTAAAGACAAATACGTACTTATTGGAAAAACTTAAACTTTACGAGAAGAAATAACGCATAGAACAAAATTAGCTTGTATCTCCTAAACAACACGTTGTAACTTGAAAAGATTTGGTGTGGCTTGTACGTCTAAACGTGTAGCCTCAAAAGAGTACCCACAGGAGCATTTTATTTCGTCAAAATTTGTCAGAAAACCACGTTTTAAGGAAATCCCGCATCGTGCGAAATTATCTTGTTTTTCCTAAACAACACGTTGTAACTCGAAAAGCTTTGGTGTTGCGTGAATGTCTAAGCATGTAGCCTCAAAGGAGAACGCACAGGAGAGTTTTCTCTCGAAAGAATATGCAAGAATACCACGTTATAAGGAAATACAGTGTTGCAGAGTAAAGGCAAATATGTACGTAATGGAAACACTTAAACTTTATGAGAAGAAATAACGCATCGTAGAAAAATTACCTTGTTTCTCCTAAACAACACGTTGTAACTCGAAAAGATTTGGTGTGGCGTGTACGTCTAAATGTGTAGCCTCAAAAGAGAACCGACAGGAGTATTTTCTTTCGTCAAAATTTGTCAGAAAACCATGTTTTAAGGAAATCCCGCATCGTACAAAATTATCTTGTTTTCCATAAACAACACGTTGTAACTCGAAAAGCTTTGGTGTTGCCTGTATGTCTAAGCGTGTAGCCTCAAAAGAGAACGCAAAGGAGAGTTTTTTCTCAAAGGAATATGTAAGAATACCACGTTATTAGGAAATACAGTGTTGCAGAGTAAAGACAAATACTTACGTCTTGGAAAAACTTTAGGAGAAGAAATAACGCATCGTAAGAAATTAGCTTGTATCTCCTAAACAACACGTTGTAACATAAAAAGATTTGGTGTGGCCTGTACGTCTAAACGTGTAGCCTGAAAAGAGAACCCATAGGAGAATTTTCTTTGGTCAAAATTTGTCAGAAAACCATGTATTAAAGAAATCCCGCATAGTGCGACATTATCTTGTTTTTCCTAAACCAAACGTTTTAACTCGAAAAGCTTTCGTGTTGCGTGTATGTCTAAGCGTGTAGCCTCAAAAGAGAACACACAGGAGAGTTTTCTCTCGAAAGAATATGTAAGAAAACCACGTTATAAGGAAATACAGTGTTGCAGAGTAAAGACAAATACGTACTTATTGGAAAAACTTAAACCTTAGGAGAAGAAATAAGGCATCTTACAAAATTAGTTTGTATCTCCTAAACAACACATTATAACTCGATAAGATTTGGTGTGGTGTGTATGTCTAAACGTGTAGCCTCAAAAGAGAACCCACAGGAAAATTTTCTTTTGTCAAAATTTGTCAGAAAACCACGTTTTAAGGAAATCCCGCATTCTGCGAAATTATCTTGTTTTTCTTAAACAAAACGTTTTAACTCGAAAAGCTTTGGTGTTGCGTGTATGTCTAAGCGTGTAGCCTCAAAAGAGAACGCACAGGAAAGTTTTCTCTCGAAAGAATATGTAAGAATACCACGTTATAAGGAAATACAGTGTTGCAGAGTAAAGACAAATAAGTACTTATTGGAAAAACTTAAACTTAAGAGAAGAAATAACGCATCGTACAAAATTAGCTTGTATCTCCTAAACAACACGTTGTAACTTAAAAAGATTTGGTGTGGCCTGTACGTCTAAACGTGTAGCCTCAAAAGAGAACCCATAGGAGAATTTTCTTTGGTCAAAATTTGTCAGAAAACCACGTATTAAGGAAATTCCGCATCGTGCGAAGTTATCTTGTTTTTCCTAAACAAAACATTTTAACTCGAAAAGCTTTGGTGTTGCGTGTATGTCTAAGCCTGTAACCTCAAAGGAGAATGCCCAGGAGAGTTTTCTCTCGAAAGAATATGTAAGAATACCACGTTATAAGGAAATACAGTGTTGCAGAGTAAAGACAAATACGTACTTATTGGAAAAACTTAAACTTTACGAGAAGAAATAAGGCATCTTACAAAATTAGTTTGTATCTCCTAAACAACATGTTATAACTTGAAATGATTTGGTGTGGTGTGTACGTCTAAACTTGTAGCCTCAAAAGAGAACCCACAGGATAATTTTCTTTCGTCAAAATTTGTCAGAAAACCACGTTTTAAGGAAATCCCGCATCTTGCGAAATTATCTTGTTTTTCCTAAACAACACGTTGTAACTCGAAAGCTTTGGTGTTGCGTGTATGTCTAAGCGTGTAGCCTCAAAAGAGAACGCACAGGAGAGTTTTCTCTCGAAAGAATATGTAAGGATACCATGTTATAAGGAAATACAGTGTTTCAGAGTAAAGACAAATACGTACGTATTGGAAACACTTTATGAGAGAAATAACGCATCTGGCAAAATTAGCTTGTATGTCCTAAACAACTCGTTGTAACTCGAAAAGATTTGGTGTGGGGTGCACGTCTAAACGTGTAGCCTCAAAAGAGTACCCACAGGAGAGTTTTATTTCGTCAAAATTTGTCAGAAAACCACGTTTTAAGGAAAGCCCGCATCTTGCGAAATTATCTTGTTTTTCCTAAACAACACGTTGTAAATCGAAAAGCTTTGGTGTTGCGTGAATGTCTAAGCATGTAGCCTCAAAGGAGAACGCACAGGAGAGTTTTCTCTCGAAAGAAAATGCAAGAATACCACGTTATAAGGAAATACAGTGTTGCAGAGTAAAGGCAAATATGTACGTAATGGAAACACTAAAACTTTATGAGAAGAAATAACGCATCGTAAAAAATTAGCTTGTTTCTCCTAAACAACACGTTGTAACTCGAAATGATTTGGTGTGGCATGTACGTCTAAATGTGTAGCCTCAAAAGAGAACCCACAGGAGTATTTTCTTTCGTCAAAATTTGTCAGAAAACCACGTTTTAAGGAAATCCCGCATCGTGCGAAATTATCTTGTTTTTCCTAAACAACACGTTGTAACTCGAAAAGCTTTGGTGTTGCGTGTATGTCTAAGCGTGTAGCCTCAAAAGAGAACGCAAAGGAGAATTTTTTCTCGAAAGAATGTGTAAGAATACCACGTTATTAGGAAATACAGTGTTGCAGAGTAAAGACAAATCCTTATGTATTGGAAAAAACTTTACGAGAAGAAATAACGCATCGTAAGAAATTAGCTTGTATCTCCTAAACAACACGTTGTAACTTAAAAAGATTTGGTGTGGCCTGTACGTCTAAACGTGTAGCCTGAAAAGAGAACCCATAGGAGAATTTTCTTTGGTCAAAATATGTCAGAAAACCACGTATTAAGGAAATCCCGCATAGTGCGAAATTATCTTGTTTTTTCTAAACCAAACGTTTTAACTCGAAAAGCTTTGGTGTTGCATGTATGTCTAAGCGTGTAGCCTCAAAAGAGAACGCACAGGAGAGTTTTCTCTCCAAAGAATATGTAAGAATACCACGTTATAAGGAAATACAGTGTTGCAGAGTAAAGACAAATACGTACTTATTGGAAACACTTAAACTTAACGAGAAGAAATAAGGCATCGTACAAAATTAGTATGTATCTCCTAAACAACACGGTATAACTCGGAAAGATTTGGTGTGGTGTGTATGTCTAAACATGTAGCCTCAAAAGAGAACCCACAGGAGAATTTTTGTTCGTTAAATTTTGTCAGAAAACCACGTTTTAAGGAAATCCCGCATTGTGCGAAATTATCTTGTTTTTCCTAAACAACACATTGTAACTTGAAAAGCTTTGGTGCTGCGTGTATGTCTAAGCGTATAGCCTCAAAAGAGAACGCAAAGGAGAGTTTTTTTTTCTCGAAAGAATATGTAAGAATACCACGTTATTAGGAAATACAGTGTTGCAGAGTAAAGACAAATACTTATGTATTGGAAAAACTTTACGAGAAGAAATAACGCATCATACAAAATTAGCTTGTATCTCCTAAACAACACGTTGTAACTTAGAAAGATTTGGTGTGGTCTGTACGTCTAAACGTGTAGCCTGAAAAGAGAAGTCATAGGAGAATTTTCTTTGGTCAAAATTTGTCAGAAAACCATGTATTAAGGAAATCCCGCATCGTGCGAAATTATCTTGTTTTTCCTAAACAACACGTTGTAACTCGAAAAGCTACACGCAACACCAAAGCTTTTCGAGTTACAACGTGCTGTTTAGGAGATACAAGATAATTTTGTAAGATGCGTTATTTCACTTCGTAAAGTGTTTCCAATAGGTACGTATTTGTCTTTACTCTGCAACACTGTATTTCCTTATAAGGTGGTATTCTTACATATTCTTTCGAGAGAAAACTCTCCTGTGTGTTCTATTTTGAGGCTACACGCTTAGACATACAGGCAACACCAAAGCTTTTCGAGTTACAACATGTTGTTTAGGAAAAACAAGATAATTTCGCACTATGCGGGATTTCCTTAAAACGTGGATTTCTGACAAATTTTGACGAAAGAAAATTCTCCTTGGCTTCTCTTTTGAGGCTACACGTTTAGAAGTACACGTCACACCAAATATTTTCGAGTTACAACGTGTTGTTTAGGAGATACAATCTAATTTTTGCGATGCGCTATTTCTTCTCATAAAGTGTTTCCAATAAGTACGTATTTGTCCTTACTCTGCAACACTGTATTTCCTTATAACGTAGTATTCTTGCATATTCTTTCGAGAGAAAACTCTCCTGTGCCTTCTCTTTTGAGGCTACACACTTAGACAGACACGCAACACGAAAGCTTTTCGAGTTACGACGTGTTGTTTAGGAAAAACAGGATAATTTCCCACGATGCGGGATTTTCTCCAAACTTGGTTTTCTGACAAATTTTGACGAAAGAAAATTCTCCTGTGGGTTCTCTTTTGAGGCTACACGTTTAGACGTACAAGCCACACCAAATCTTTTCGAGTAACAACGTGTTGATTAGGAGATACAAGCTAATTTTGTACGATGCGTTATTTCTTCTCTTAAAGTGTTTCCAATAAGTACGTATTTGTCTTTACTCTGCAACACTGTATTTCCTTTTAACGTGGTATGCTTACATATTCTTTCGAGAGATAATTCTCCTGTGCCTACTCTTTTGAGGCTACACGCTTACCCATACACGCAATACCAAAGCTTTTCGAGTTTCGACGTGTTGTTTCGGAAAAACAAGATCGTTTCACACGATGCTGGATTTCCTTAAAACGTGCTTTTCTGAAAAATTTTGACGAGAGAAAATTCTCCTGTGGGTTCTCTTTTGAGGCTACACGTTTAGACGTACACGCCACACCAAAACTTTTCGAGTTAAAACTTGTTGTTTAGGAGATAAAAGCTAATTTTGTAGGATGCTTTATTTCTTCTCGTAAAGTGTTTCCAATACGTATGTATTTGTCTTTACTCTGCAACACTGTATTTCCTTATAACGTGGTATTCTTACATATTCTTTCGAGAGAAAACTCTCCTGTGCCTTCTCTTTTGAGGCTACATGCTTAGACATACAGGCAAAACCAAAGCATTTCGTGTTACAACGTGTTGATAAGGAAAAATAAGATAATTTTGCACGATGCGGGATTTCCTTAAAACGTGGTTTTCTGAAAAAGTTTGACGAAAGAAAATTCTGCTGTTGGTTCTCTTTTGAGGCTACACATTTACACGTACATGCCACACCAAAACCTTTCGAGTTGCAACGTGTTGTTTAGGAGATACAAGCTAATTTTGTATGATGCTTTATTTCTTCTCGTAAAGTGTTTCCAATACGTACGTATTTGTCTTTATTCTGCAACATTGTATTTTCTTATAACGTGGTATTCTTACATATTCTTTCGAGAGAAAACTCTCCTGTGCCTTCTCTTTTGAGGGTACACGCTTAGGCATACAGGCAAAACCAAAGCATTTCGTGTTACAACATGTTGATTAGGAAAAATAAGATAATTTCTCATGATGCGGGATTTCCATAAAACGTGGTTTTCTGACAAATTTTGAGGGAAGAAAATTCTCCTGTTGGTTCTCTTTTGAGGCTACACGTTTAGACGTACACGACACACCAAATCTTTTCGAGTTACAACGTGTTGTATAGGAGATACAAGCTAATTTTGTTAGAAGCGTTATTTCTTCTCGTAAAGTGTTTCCAATACGTATGTATTTGTCTTTACTCTGCAACACTGTATTTCCTTATAACGTGGTATTCTTACATATTCTTTCGAGAGAAAACTCTCCTGTACCTTCTATTTTGAAGCTACATGCTTAGACATACACGCAACACCGAAGCTTTTCGAGTTACAACGTGTAGTTTAGGAGATACAAGCTAATTTTGTACGATGCGTTATTTCTTCTCATAAAGTGTTTCCAATACGTACGTATTTGTCTTTAATCTGCACCACTGTATTTCCTTATAAGGTGGTATTCTTACATATTCTTTCGATAGAAAACTCTCTTGTGCATTCTCTTTTGAGGCTACAAACTTAGTCATACACGCAACACCAAAGCATTTAGTGTTACAACATGTTGATTAGGAAAAAAAAAGATACTTTCCTTAAAACGTGGTTTTCTGAAAAATTTTGACGAAAGAAAATTCTCCTGTGGGTTCTGTTTTGAGGCTACACGTGTACACGTACACGCCCCACCAAATCCTTTCGAGTTACAACGTGCTGTTTAGGAGATACAAGCTAATTTTGTATGATGCGTTATTTCTTTTCGTAAAGTGTTTCCAATAGAGTACGTATTTGTCTTTGCTCTGAGACACTGTATTTCCTAATAAAGTGGTATTCTTACATATTCTTTCCATAGAAAACTCACCTGTGCGTTCTCCTTTGAGGCTACACGCTTTGACATACATGCAACACCAAAGCTTTTCGCATTACAACGTGTTGATTAGGAAAAACAAGATAACTTCGCAGGATGGGGGATTTCCTTAAAACGTGGTTTTCTGACAATTTTGACGAAAGAAAATTCTCCTGTGGGTTCTCTTTATAGGCTACACGTTTAGACGTACACGCCACACCAAATCTTTTTGAGTTACAACGTGTTGTTTAGGAGATACAAGCTAATTTTGTTTTTTTTCGTCAAAATTTGTCAGAAAACCACGTTTTAAGGAAATCCCGCATCGTGCGAAATTAACTTATTTTTCCTAAACAACACGTTTTAACAGGAAAAGCTTTGCTGTTGCGAGTATATCTAAGCATGTAGCCTCAAAAGAGATCGCACATGAGAGTTTTCTCTTGAAAGAATATGTAACAATACCACGTTATAAGGATATACAGTATTGCAGAGTAAAGACAAATACGTATTGGAAACACTTTACTAGAAGAAATAACGCATCTTACAAAATTAGCTTGCATCTCCTAAACAACACGTTGTAACTCGAAAAGATTTGGTGTGGCCTGTACGTTTAAATATGTAGCCTCAAAGGAGAAATCACAGGAGAATTTTCTTTCATCAAAATTTGTCAGAAAACCACGTTTTAAGGAAATCCCAAATCGTGCGAAATTATCTTGTTTTTCCTAAACAACACATCGTATCTCGAAAAGCTTTGGTGTTGCGTGTATGTCTAAGCGTGTAGCCTCAAAACAGAATGCGCAGGAGATTTTTCTCTCGAAAGAATATGTAAGAATACCACATTATAAGGAAATACAGTGTTGCAGAGTAAAGACAAACATGTACGTATTGGAAAGACTTTACAAGAAGAAATAACGCATCATAAAAATTAGCTTGTATCTCCTAAACTACACGTTGTAACTTGAAAAGATTTGGTGTAGCTTGTATGTCTAAACGTGTAGCCTCAAAAGAGAACCCACAGGAGAATTTTCTTTCGTCAATTTTTTTTCAGAAAACCACGTTTTAAGGAAATCCCGCAACATGCGAAATTATCTTGTTTTTCCTAAACAACACGTTGTAACTCGAAAAGCTGTGGTGTTCTGTCTATGTCTAAGCGTGCAGCCTCAAAAGAGAAGTCACAGGAGAGTTTTCTCTCGAAAGAATATGTAATAATACCACGTTATATGGAAATACAGTGTTGCAGAGTAAAGACATATATGTACATGTTGGAAACACTTTATGAGAAGAAATAACGCATCGTAAAAAATTAGCTTGTATCTCCTAAACAACACGTTGTAACTCGAAAAGCTTTGGTGTTGCGTGTATTTTTAAGCGTGTAGCTTCAAAAGAGAACACACAGGAGAGTTTTCTCTCGAAAGAATATGTAAGAATACCACATTATTATTAAATACAGTGCTGCAGAGTAAAGACAAATATGTATATATTGGAAACACTTTACGAGAAGAAATAACGCATCGTACAAAATTAGCTTGTAACTCCTAAACAACACGTTTTACTCGAAAATATTTGGTGTGGCATGTACGTCTAAAGGTGTAGCCTCAAAAGAGAACACACAGGAGAAGTTTCTTTCGTCAAAATTTGTCACAAAACAAAGTTTTGATGAAATCCCGCATCGTGAGAAATTATCTTGTTTTTCCTAATCAACAAGTTGTAACTCGAAAAGCTTTGGTGTTGCGTGTATGTCTAAGCATGTAGCCTCAAAAGAGAAGGCACAGGAGAGTTTTCTCTTGAAAGAATACGTAAGAATACCACGTTATAAGGAAATACAGTGTTGCAGAGTAAAGACAAATACGTACCTATTGGAAACACTTAGACTTTACGAGAATAAAAAATGCATCGTAAAAAATTAGCTTGTATCTCATAAACAACACGTTGTAACTCGAAAAGATTTGGTGTGGCGTGTACGTCTAAACGTGTAGCCTCAAAAGAGAACCCACAGGAGAATTTTCTTTCGTCAAAATTTGTCAGAAAACCACGTTATAAGGAAATCCCGCATTGTGCGAAATTATCTTGTTTTTCCTAAACAACACGTTGTAACTCGAAAATCTTTGGTGTTGCGTGTATGTCTAAGCGTGTAGCCTCAAAAGAGAAGGCACAGGAGAGTTTTCTCTCGAAAGAATATGTAAGAATACCACGTTATAAGGAAATACAGTGTTGCAGAGTAAAGACAAATACTTACGTATTGGAAACACTTTAAGAGAAGAAATAACGCATCTTAAAAAATTAGCTGATATCTCCTAAACAACACGTTGTAACTCGAAAAGATTTCGTGTGTCATGTACGTCTAAACGTGTAGCCTTCAAAAGAGAACCCACAGGAGAATTTTCTTTTGTCAAAATTTGTCTGAAAACCACGTTTTAAGGAAATCCAGCTTCGCGCGAAATTATCTTGTTTTTCCTAAACAACACGTTGTAACCCAAAACGCTTTGGTGTTGCGTGTATGTCTAAGCATGTAGCTTCAAAAGAGAAGGCACAGGAGAGTTTTCTCTCAAAAGAATATGTAAGAATACCACGTTATAAGGAAATACAGTGTTGCAGAGTAAAGAGAAGTACGTATGTACTGGAAACACTTTACGAGAAGAAATAACGCATCTTACAAAATTAGGTTGTATCTCCTAAACAACACGTTGTAACTCGAAAAGATTTGGTGTGGCGTGTATGTCTAAACGTGTAGCCTCAAAAGAGAGCCCACAGGAGAATTTTCTTATGTCAATATTTGTCAGAAAACCACGTTTTAAGGAAATCCCGCATCGGGCGAAATTATCTTGTTTTTCCTAAACAACATGTTGTAACTCGAAAAGCTTTCATATTTCGTGTATGTCTAAGCGTGTAGCCTCAAAAGAGAAGGCACAGGAGAGTTTTCTCTCAAAAGAATATGTAAGAATAACACGTTATAAGGAAATACAATGTTGTAAAGAAAAGACAAATACGTACATATTGGAAACACTTAAACTATACGAGAAGAAATAATGCATCGTACAAAATTAGTTTGTATCTCCTAAACAGCACGTTGTAACTCGAAAAGATTTGGTGTGGCGTGTACGTCTAAACGTGTAGCCTCAAAGAGAACGCACAGGAAAATTTTCATTCATCAAAATTTGTCAGAAACCACGTTTTAAAGAAATCCCGCATTGTGCGAAATTATCTTATTTTTCCTAAACAACATGTTATAAATCGAAAAGCTTTGGTGTTGCGTGTATGTCTAAGCATGTAGCCTCAAAAGAGAAGGCACAGGAGAGTTTTCTCGAAAGAATATGTAAGAATACCACGTTATAAGGAAATACTGTGTTGCAGAGTAAAGACAAATACGTACATATTGGAAACACTTTACAAGAAGAAATAACCCATCGTACAAAATTAGCTTGTATCTCCTAAACTACACGTTGTAACTCGAAAAGATTTGGTGTGGCGTGTACGTCTAAACGTGTAGCCTCAAATGAGAACCCACTGGAGAATTTTCGTTCTTCAAATTTTTTTTAGAAAACCACGTTTTAAGGAAATCACGCATCGTGTGAAATTATCTTGTTTTTCCTAAACAACAAATTTTAACTCGAAAAGCTTTGTTGTTGCGTGTATGTCTAAGCGAGTAGCATCAAAAAAGAAGAGGCACAGGAGAGTATTCTCTCGAAAGAATACATAAGAATACCACATTATAAGGAAATACAGTGTGGCAGAGTAAAGACAAATACATACATAGTGGAAACACTTTACAAGAAGAAATAACGCATCGTACAAAATTAGGTTGTATCTCTTAAACAGCACTTTGTAACTCGAAAAGATTTGGTGTGGCGTGTACATCTAAACGTGTAGCCTCAAAGGAGAACCCACAGGAGAATTTTCTTTCATCAAAATTTGTCAGAAAACCACGTTTAAGGAAATCCCGCATCGTGTGAAATTATCTTGTTTTTCCTAAAGAACACGTTGTAACTAGAAAAGCTTTGGTGTTGCGTGTATGTCTAAGCTTGTAGCCTCAAAAGAGAAGGCAAAGGAGAGTTTTCTCTCAAAAGAATATGTAAGAATACCACGTTATAAGGAAATACAGTGTTGCAAAGTAAAGACAAATACGTACATTTTGGAAACACTTTACGAGAAGAATTAACGCCTCGTACAAAATTAGTTTGTATCTCCTAAACAACACGTTGTAACTCGAAAAGATTTGGAGTGGCTTGTACGTCTAAACGTGTAGCCTCAAAAGAGAACCCACAGGAGAATTTTCTTTCGTCAAAATTTGTCAGAAAACCACGTTTTAAGGAAATCCGGCATCGTGCGAATTTATCTTGTTTTTCCTAATCAACACGTTGTAACACAAAATGCTTTGGTTTTGCGTGTATGTCTAAGCACGTAGCCTCAAAAGAAAAAGCACAGGACAGTTTTCTCTCGAAAGAATATGTAGGAATACCACGTTATAAGGAAATACAGTGTTGCAGAGTAAAGACAAATACGTACCTATTGGAAACACTTAAACTTTACGAGAATAAAAAATGCATCGTAAAAAATTAGCTTGTATCTCATAAACAGCACGTTGTAACTCGAAAAGATTTGGTATGGCGTGTATGTCTAAACGTGTAGCCTCAAAAGAGAACCCACAGGAGAATTTTCTTTCATCAAAATTTGTCAGAAAACCAAGTTTTAAGGAAATCCCGCATCGTGCGAAATTATCTTGTTTTTCCTAAACAACATGTTGTAACTCAAAAGCTTTGGTGTTGCGTGTATGTCTAAGCGTGTAGCCTCAAAAGAGAAGGCACAGGAGAGTTTTCTCACGAAAGAATATGTAAGAATACCACGTTATAAGGAAATACAGTTTTGCAGAATAAAGACAAATACGTACCTATTGGAAACACTTAAAGTTTATGAGAAGAAATAACGCATCTTAAAAAATTAGCTTGTATCTCCTAAACAACACATTGTAACTCGAAAAGACTTGGTGTGGCGTGTACATCTAAACGTGTAGCCTCAAAAGAGAACCTACAGGAGAATTTTCTTTCGTCAAAATTTGTCAGAAAACCACGTTTTAAGGAAATCCCATATCGTGCGAAATTATTTTATTTTTCCTAAACAACATGTTGTAACATGAAAAGCATTGGTCTTGTGAGTATGTCTTAGCATGTAGCCTCAAAGGAGAACGCACAGGAGAGTTTTGTCTCGAAAAAATATGTAAGAATACCACGTTATAAGGAAATCGAATGTTGCAGAGTAAAGACACATACATACTTATTGGAAACACGTTCCGAAAAGAAATAACGCATCGTAAAAATTAGCTTGTATCTCCTAAACAACACGTTGTAACTCGAAAAGATTTGGTGGGGCGTGTACGTCTAAACGTGTAGCCTCAAAAGAGAACCCACAGGATAATTTTCTTTCATCAAAATTTGTCAGAAAACCATGTTTTAAGGTAATCCCGCATCGTGCGAAATTATCTTGTTTTTCCTAATCAACATGTTGTAACTCGAAAACCTTTGGTGTTGCGTGTATGTCTAAGCGTGTAGCCTCAAAAGAGAAGGCACAGGAGAGTTTTCTCTCGAAAGAATATGTCAGAATACCACGTTATAAAGAAATACAGTTTTGCAGAGTAAAGACAAATATGTATGCATTGGAGAAACTTTAGGAGTAGAAATAACGCTTCGTACAAAATTAGCTTGTATCTCCTAAACAACACGTTGTAACTCGAAAATATTTGGTGTGGCGTGTATGTCTAAACATGTAGCCTCAAAAGAGAACCCACAGGAGAATTTTCATTCGTCAAAGTTTGTCAGAAAACCACGTTTTAAGGAAATCCTGCATCGTGAAAAATTATCTTGTTTTGCCTAAACAACACGTTGTAATTCGAAAAACTTTGGTGTTGAGTGTATGTCTAACCGTTTAGCCTCAAAAGAGAAGGTACAGGAGAGTTTTCTCTCGAAAGAATATGTAAGAATACCACGTTATAAGGAAATACAGTGTTGCAGATAAAGACAAATACATACGTATTGGAAACATTTAAACTTTACGAGAAGAAATAACTTATCGTAAAAAATTAGCTTGTATCTCCTAAACAACACGTTGTAACTCGAAAAGATTTGGTGTGGCGTGTAAGTCTAAACGTGTAGCCTCAAAAGAGAACCCACAGGAGAATTTTCTTTGTCAAAATTTGTCAGAAAACCATGTTTTAAGGAAATCCCGCATCTTGCAAAATTATCTTTTTCCTAAACAACTCATCTTAACGCATAAAGCTTTGGTGTTGCGTGTATGTCTAAGCGTGTAGCCTCAAAATAGAAGGCACAGGAGAGTTTTCTCTCGAAACAATATGTAAGAATACCACGTTATAAGGAAATACAGTGTTGCAGAGTAAAGACAATTACGTACGTATTGGAAACACTTAAACATTAGAGAAGAAATAAAGCATCATACAAAATTAGCTTATATCTCCTAAAGAACACATTGTAACTCGAAATGATTTGGTGTGGCGTTTACAACTAAACATGTAGCCTTAAAAGAGAACCCACAGGAGAATTTTCTTCGTCAAAATTTGTCAGAAAACCATGTTTTAAGGAAATCCCGCATCGTTCGAAAATATCTTGTTTTTTCTAAACAACACATCGTAACTCGAAAAGCTTTGGTGTTGCGTGTATGTCTAGGCGTGTAGCCTCAAAAGAGACGGCAATGGAGAGTTTTCTCTCGAAAGAATATGTAAGAATACCACGTTATAAGGAAATACAGTGTTGCAGAGTAAAGACAAATAAGCACTTATTGGAAACACTTAAACTTTACGAGAAGAAATGATGCATCATACAAAATTAGCTTGTATCTCCTAAACAGCACATTGTAACTTGAAAAGATTTGGTGTGGCGTGTATATCTAAACGTGTAGCCTCAAAAGAGAACCCACAAGAGAATTTTCTTTCCTCAAAATTTGTCAGAAAACCACGTTTTAAGGAAATCCCGCTTCGTGTGTAATTATCTTGTTTTTCCTAAACAACACGTTGTAACTCGAAAAGCTTTGGTGTTGCGTGTAAGTCTTAGCGTGTAGCCTCAAAAGAGACGGCAATGGAGAGTTTTCTCTCGAAAGAATATGTAAGAATACCACGTTATAAGGAAATAAAGTGTTGCAGAGTAAAGACAAATAAGTACGTAATGGAAAAACTTAAACTTTATGAGAAATAATAACACATCGTAAAAAATAGCTTGTATCTCCTAAACAACACGTTGTAACTCGAAAGGATTTGGTGCGGCATATATGACAAAACGTGTAGCCTCAAAAGAGAACCCATAGGAGAATTTTCTTTCGTCAATATTTGTCAGAAAACCACATTTTAAGGAAATTCCGCATCATGCGAAATTATCTTGTTTTTCCTAAACAACACGTTGTAACTTGAAAAGCTTTGGTGTTGCGTGTATTTCTAAGCGTGTAGCATCAAAAGAGAAGGCACAGGAGAGTTTTCTCTCGAAAGGATATGTAAGAATACCACGTTATAAGGAAATACAGTGTTGCAGAGTAAAGACAAATACGTACATATTGGAAACACTTAAACTTTACGAGAAGAAATAACTTATCGTACAAAATTAGCTTGTATGTCCTAAACAACACGTTGTAACTCGAAAAGATTTGGTGTGGCATGTGCGTCTAAACGTGTAGCCTCAAAAGAGAACCCACAGTAGAATTTTCTTTTGTCAAAATTTTTCAGACAACCACATTTTAAGGAAATCCGGCATTGTGCGAAATTATCTATTTTTCCCTAAACAAAACGTCCTGACTCGAAAATCTTTGGTGTTGCGTGTATGTCTAAGCGTGTAGCCTCAAAAGAGAAGGCACAGGAGAGTTTTCTCTCGAAAGAATATGTAAGAATACCATGTAATAAGGAAATACAGTGTAGCAGATTAAAGACAAATACGTATATATTGGAAACATTTTACGAGAAGAAATAATGCTTCGTACAAGCTTGTATCTCCTAAACAACACGTTTTAACTCAAAATGATTTGGTGTGGCGTGTACGTCTAAACATGTAGCCTCAAAAGAGAACCCACAGGAGAATTTTCTTTCGTCAAAATTTGTTAGAAAACCACATTTTAAGGAAATACTGCATCGTGCGAAATTATCTTGTTTTTCCTAAACAACACTTCGTAACTCGAAAAGCTTTGGTTTTGTGTGTATGTCTAAACATGTAGCCTCAAAGGAGAAGGCACAGGAGAGTTTTCTCTCGAACGAATATGTAAGAATACCACCTTATAAGGATATACAGTGTTGCAGAGTAAAGACAAATACGTACATATTGGAAACACTTAAACTTACGAGAAGAAATAATGCATCGTACAAAATTAGCTTGTACCTCCTAAACAACACGTTGTAACTCGGAAAGATTTGATGTGGCTTGTACGTCTACAAGTGTAGCCTCAAAAAAGAACCCACAGGAGAATATTCTTAGGTCAAAATTTTTCAGAAAACCACGTTTTAAGGAAATCCCGCATCGTGAGAAATTTTCTTGTTTTTCCTAAACAACATATTTTAACTCGATAAGCTTTGTTGTTGCGTGTACGTCTAAGCGTGTAGCCTCAAAAGAGAGGGCACAGGAAAGTTTTCTCTCGAAAGAATATGTAAGAATACCACGTTATAAGGAAATACAGTGTTGCAGATTAAAGACAAAAAGTACATATTGGAAACACTTTACGAGAAGAAATAACGCATCGTACAAAATTAGCTTGTATCTCCAAAACAACAGGTATTAACTCGAAAAGATTTGGTGTGGCGTGTACGTCTAAACGTGTAGCCTCAAATGAGAACCCACAGGAGAATTTTCTTTCGTCAAAATTGGTCAGTAAACCACGTTTTAAGGAAATCCCACATCATGCGAAATTTTTTGACCTAAGACAACATTTTCCTAAACAACACGTCGTAACTCGAAAAGCTTTGGTGTTGCGTGTATGTCTAAGCATGTAGCCTCAAAAAAGAAGGCACAGGAGAGTTTTCTCTCTAAAGAATATGTAAGAATACCACGTTATAAGGAAATACAGTGTTGCAGAGTAAAGACAAATACCTATGTATTGGAAACACTTTAGAAGAAGAAATAATGCATCGTACAAAATTAGCTTGTATCTCCTAAACTACACGTTATAACTCGAAAAGATTTGGTGTGGGGTGTACGTATAAACGTGTAGCCTCAAAAGAGAACCCACAGGAGTATTTTCTTTCGTCAAAATTTTTTCAGAAAACCACGTTTTAAGGAAATCCCGCATTGTGCGAAATTATCTTGTTTTTCCTAAACAACACGTTGTAACTCGAAAAGCTTTGGTGTTGCATGTATGTGTAAGCATGTAGCCACAAAAGGGAATGCACAGGAGAGTTTTCTCTCGAAAGAATATGTAAGAATACCACGTTATAAGGAAATACAGTGTTGCAGAGTAAAGACAAATACATACATATTGGAAACACTTAAACTTTATGAGAAGAAATAATGCATCATACAAAATTAGCTTGTATCTCCTAACAGCACGTTGTAACTCGAAAAGATTTGGTGTGGCGTGTACTTCTAAAGATGTAGCCTCAAAATAGAACCACACAGGAGAATTTTCTTTCGTCAAAATTGGTCAGTAAACCACGTTTTAAGGAAATCCCACATCATGCGAAATTATCTTGTTTTTCCTAAACAACACGTCGTAACTCGAAAAGCTTTGGTGTTGCGTGTATGTCTAAGCATGTAGCCTCAAAAGAGAAGGCACAGGAGAGTTTTCTCTCTAAAGAATATGTAAGAATACCACGTTATAAGGAAATACAGTGTTGCAGAGTAAAGACAAATACCTACGTATTGGAAACACTTTAGAAGAAGAAATAATGCATCGTACAAAATTAGCTTGTATCTCCTAAACTACACGTTATAACTCGAAAAGATTTGGTGTGGGGTGTACGTATAAACGTGTAGCCTCAAAAGAGAACCCACAGGAGTATTTTCTTTCATCAAAATTTTTTCAGAAAACCACGTTTTAAGGAAATCCCGCATCGTGCGAAATTATCTTGTTTTTCCTAAACAACACGTTGTAACTCGAAAAGCTTTGGTGTTGCATGTATGTCTAAGCATGTAGCCACAAAAGGGAATGCACAGGAGAGTTTTCTCTCGAAAGAATATGTAAGCATACCACGTTATAAGGAAATACAGTGTTGCAGAGTAAAGACAAATACATACATATTGGAAATACTTAAACTTTATGAGAAGAAATAATGAATCATACAAAATTAGCTTGTATCTCCTAACAGCACGTTGTAACTCGAAAAGATTTGGTGTGGCGTGTACTTCTAAACGTGTAGCCTCAAAAGAGAACCACACAGGAGAATTTTCTTTTGTCAAAATTTGTCTGAAAACCATGTTTTAAGGAAATCCCGCATCGTTGGAAATTACCTTGTTTTTCCTAAACAACACGTTGTCACTCGAAAAGCTTTGGTGTTGCGTGTATGTCTAAGCGTATAGCCTCAAAAGAGATGGCACAGGAGAGTTTTCTCTCGAAATAATATGTAAGAATACCACGTTATAAGGAATTACAGTGTTGCAGAGTAAAGCAAATACATACGTATTGGAAACACTTTACAAGAAGAAATAACGCATCATACAAAATTAGCTTGTATCTCCTAAACAATACGTTGTAACTCGGAAAGATTTGATGTGGCTTGTACGTCTAAACGTGTGGCCTCAAAGGAGAACCCACAGGATAATATTCTTTAGTCAAAATTAGTCAGAAAACCACGTTTTAAGGAAATCCCGCATCTTGCGAAATTATCTTGGTTTTCCTAAAGAACACGTTGTAACTCGAAAAGCTTTGCTGTTGCGTGAATGTCTAAGCGCGAAGCCTCAAAAGAGAAGGCACAGGAGAGTTTTCTCTTGAAAGAATATGTAAGAATACCAAGTTATAAGGAAATACAGTGTTGCAGAGTAAAGACAAATACGTAATTATTGGAAACACTTTACAAGAAGAAATAACGCATCGTACAAAATTAGCTTGTTTCTCCTAAGCTACACGTTGTAACTCGAAAAGATTTGGTGTGGCGTGTACATCTAAACGTGTAGCCTCAAAAGAGAACCCACAGGAGAGTTTTCTTTCGTCAAATTTTTTTTCAGAAAACCACGTTTTAAGGAAATCCCGCATCGTGCTAAATTATCTTGTTTTTCGTAAACAACACGTTGTCACTCGAAAAGCTTTGGTGTTGCGTGTATGTCTAAGCTTGTAGCCCCAAAGAGAACGCACAGGAGAGTTTTCTCTCGAAAGAATATGTAAGAATACCACGTTATAAGGAAGTACAGTGTTGCAGAGTAAAGCAAATACATACGTATTGGAAACACTTTACAAGAAGAAATAACGTATCATACAAAATTAGCTTGTATCTCCTAAACAACACATTGTAACTCAGAAAGATTTGATGTGGCTTGTATGTCTAAGCTTTTCGCGTTACAGTGTGTTGTTTAGGAAAAACAAGATAATTTCGCACGATGAGGGATTTCCTTAATACGTGGCTTTCTGACGAATTTTGACCAAAGAAAATTCTCCTATGGGTTCTCTTTTGAGACTACACGTTTAGACGTACAGGCCACATCTAATCTTTTTAAGTTACAACGTGTTGTTTAGGAGATACAAGCTAATTTTGTAGGATGCGTTATTTCTTCTCGTAAAGTTTTTCCAATAAGTAAGTATTTGTCTTTACTCTGCAAAAATGTATTTCCTTACAACGTGGTATTCTTACATATTTTTCGAGAGAAAACTCTCCTGTGCATTCTCATTTGAGGCTACACGCTTAGACATACACGCAACAGCAAAGCTTTTTGAGTTACAACATGTTGTTTAGGAAGAACAAGATAATTTCTCACGATGCGGGATTTCCTTAAAACGTGGTTTTCTGACAAATTTTGACGAAAGAAAATTCTCCTGTGGGTTCTCTTTTGAGGCTACACGTTTAGACGTACACGCCACACCAAATCTTTTTGAGTTACAACTTGTTGTTTAGGAGATACAAGCTAATTTTTTTACGATGCATTATTTCTTCTCGTAAAGCTTAAGTGTTTCCAATAAGTATGTATTTGCCTCTACTCTGCAACACTGTATTTCCTTATAACGTGGTATTCTTACATATTCTTTCGAGAGAAAACTCTCCTGTGCGTTCTCTTTGGAGGCTACACGCTTAGACATTCACGCAACACCAAAGCTTTTCGAGTTACAACGTGTTGTTTTGAAAAAACAAGATAATTTCGCATGATGCGGGATTTCCTTAAAACGTGGTTTTCTGTCAAATTTTGACGAAAGAAAATTCTCCTGTGGGTTCTCTTTTGAGGCTACACGTTTAGACATACACGCCACACCAAATCCTTTTGAGGTGTAACGTGTTGTTTAGGATATACAAGCTAATTTTGTACTATATGTTATTTCTTCTCGTAAAGTTTAAGTGTTTCCAATAAGTATGTATTTGTCTTTACTATGCAACACTGTATTTCCTTATAACGTAGTACTCCTACATATTCTTTCGGGAGAAAACTCTCCTGTCCGTTCTCTTTTGAGGCTACACGCTTAGACATACAAGCAACACCAAAGCTTTTCGAGTTACAACATATTGTTTAGGAAAAACAAGATAATTTCGCACGATGCGGGATTTCCTTAAAACGTGGTTTTCTGACAAATTTTGACAAAAGAAAACTCTCCTGTGGGTTCTCTTTTGAGGCTACACGTTTAGACGTTTTCGCCACACCAAATCTTTTCGAGTTACAACGTGTTGTTTAGGAGATACAAGCTAATTTTGCATGATGCGTTATTTCTTCTCCTAAAGTGTTTCCAATAAGTACATATTTGTCTATACTCTGCAACACTGTGTTTCCTTATAACGTGGTATTCTTACATATTCTTTCGAGAGAAAACTATCCTGTGCGTTCTCTTTGGAGGCTACACGCTTAGACATACACGCAACACCAAAGCTTTTCGAGTTACAACGTGTTGATTAGGAAAAACAAGATAATTTCGCACGATGCGGGATTTCCTTAAAACGTGGTTTTCTGACGAATTTTGACGAAAGAAAATTCTCCTGTGTGTTCTCTTTTGAGGCTAAACGTTTAGACGTACACGCCACACCAAATCTTTTTGAATTACAACGTGTTGTTTCGGAGATAAAAGCTAATTTTTTACCATGCGCTATTTCTTCTCATAATGTGTTTCCAATACGTACGTATTTGTCTTTACTCTGCAGCAATGTATTTCCTTATAACGTGATATTCTTACATATTCTTTCGAGAGAAAACTCTCCTGTGCATTCTCTTTTGAGGCTAAACGCTTAGACATACACGCAACACCAAAGCTTTTCTAGTTACAATGTGTTGTTTAGGAAAAACAAGATAATTTCGCACGATGCGGGATTTCCTTAAAACGTGGTTTTCTGACAAATTTTGAGGAAGGAAAACTCTCCTGTGGGTTCTCTTTTGAGGCTACACGTTTAGACGTACACACCACACCAAATGTTTTCGAGTTACAACGTGTTGTTAAGGACATACAAGCTAATTTTGCAAGATGTGTTATTTCTCTCATAAAGAGCTTCCAATACGTACATATTTGTCTTTACTCTGCCACACTGTATTTCCTTATAACGTGGTATTCTTACATCTTCTTTCGAGAGAAAACTCTCCTGTGTGTTCTCTTTTGGGGCTACATACTTAGACATACACCCAACATCAAAGCTTTTCGAGTTAAAACGTGTTGTTTAGGAAGAACTAGATAATTTCTCACGATCCGGGATTTCCTTAAAACGTGGTTTTCTGAAAAATTTTGACAAAAGGAAATTGTCCTGTGGGTTCTCTTTTGAGGCTACACGTTTAGACGCACAGGCCACACCAAATCTTTTCGAGTTACAACGTGTTGTTTAGGAGATACAAGCTAATTTTGTACGATGCTTCATTTCATCTCGTAAAGTTTATGGGTTTCCAATACATACTTATCTGTCTTTACTCTGCAACACTGTATTTCCTTACAACGTGGTATTCTTACATATTCTTTCGATAGAAAACTCTCCTGTGCGTTCTCTTTCGAGGCTACATGCTTAGACATACACGCACTACCAAAGCTTTTCGAGTTACAACGTGTTGTTTAGGAAAAACAAGATAATTTCGCACGATGCGGGAATTCCTTAAAACGTGGTTTTCTGAAAAATTTTGACGAAAGAAAATTCTCCTGTGGGTTTTCATTTGAGGCTACACGTTTAGATGTACACGCCACACCAAATCTTTTCAAGTTACAACGTGTTGTTTAGGAGATACAAGCTAATTTTTTACGATGCTTTATATCTTCTTGTAAAGTTTAAGTGTTTCCAAAAGGTACGTATTTATCTTTAATTTGCCACAATGTATTTCCTTATAACGTGGTATTCTTACATACTCGTTCGAGAGAATTCTCTCCTGTGCGTTCACCTTTGAGGCTACATGCTTAGACATACACACAACAGCAAAGATTTTCGAGTTACAATGTGTTGATTAGGAAAAACAACACAGTTTCGCACGATGCGGGATTTCCTTAATAAGTGGTTTTCTGACAAATTTTGACGAAAGAAAATTCTCCTGTGGGTTCTCTTTTGAGGCTACACGTTTAGACGTACACGCCACACCAAATCTTTTCGAGTTACAACGTGTTGTTTAGGAGATACAAGCTAATTTTGTATGATGCGTTATTTCTTCTCGTAAAGTGTTTCCAATACATATGTATTTGCCGTTAGTCTGCAACACTGTATTTCCTTATAACGTGGTATTCTTACATATTCTTTCGAGAGAAAACTCTCCTGTGCATCCTCTTTTTAGCCTACACACTTAGACATACACGCAACACCAAAGCTTTTCGAGTTACAACGTGTTTTTTAGGAAAAACTAGATAATTTCACACGATGAGGGATTTCCTTAATACGTGGTTTTCTGACAAATTTTGACCAAAGAAAATTCTCCTATGGGTTCTCTTTTGAGACTACACGTTTAGACGTACAGGCCACACCAAATCTTTTTAAGTTACAACGTGTTGTTTAGGAGATACAAGCTAATTTTGTACGATGCATTATTTCTTCTCGTAAAGTTTTTCCAATAAGTAAGTATTTGTCTTAACTCTGCAACACTGTATTTCCTTATAACGTGGTATTCTTACATATTCTTTCGAGAGAATACTCTCCTCTGCGTTCTCTTTTGGGGCTACACGCTTAGACATACACCCAACACCAAAGCTTTTCGAGTTAAAACGTGTTGTTTAGGAAGAACAAGATAATTTCTCACGATGCGGGATTTCCTTAAAACGTGGTTTTCTGACAAATTTTGACGAAAGAAAATTGTCCTGTGGGTTCTCTTTTGAGGCTACACGTTTAGACGTACAAGCCACACCAAATCTTTTCGAGTTACAACGTGTTGTTTAGGAGATACAAGCTAATTTTGTACGATAATTTATTTCATCTCGTAAAGTTTATGGGTTTCCAATACATACGTATTTGTCTTTATTCTGCAACACTGTATTTCGTTATAACGTGGTATTCTTACATATTCTTTCGAGAGAAAACTCTCCTGTGCGTTCTCCTTTGAGGCTACACACTTAGACATACACGCAACACCAAAGCTTTTCGAGTTACAATTTGATGTTTAGGAAAAACAAGATAATTTCACACGATGCGGGATTTACTTAAAACGTGGTTTCTGAAAAATTTTGACGAAAGAAAATTCTCCTGTGGGTTCTCTTTTGAGGCTACACGTTTAGACGTACACGCCACACCAAATCTTTTCGAGTTACAACGTGTTGTTTAGGAGATACAAGCTAATTTTGTACGATGCGTTATTTCTTCTAGTAAAGTGTTTCCAATACATATGTATTTGCCTTTAGTCTGCAACACTGTATTTCCTTATAACGTGGTATTCTTACATATTCTTTAGAGAGAAAACTCTCCTGTGCATCCTCTTTTGAGGCTACACGCTTAGACATACACGCAACACCAAAGCTTTTCGCGTTACAACGTGTTGTTTAGGAAAAACAAGATAATTTCGCACAATGAGGGATTTCCTTAATACGTGGTTTTCTGACATATTTTGACCAAAGAAAATTCTCCTATGGGTTCTCTTTTGAGACTTCACGTTTAGACGTACAGGCCACTCCAAATCTTTTTAAGCTACAACGTGTTGTTTAGGCGATACAAGCTAATTTTGTATGATGCATTATTTCTTCTTGTAAAGTTTTTCCAATAAATAAGTATTTGTCTTTACTCTGCAACACTGTATTTCCTTAAAACGTGGCATTCTTACATTTTCTTTCGAGAGAAAACTCTCCTCTGCGTTCTCTTTTGGGGCTACATGTTTAGACATACACCCAACACCAAAGCTTTTCGAGTTAAAACATGGTTAGGAAGAACTAGATAATTTCTCACGATGCGGGATTTCCTTAAAACGTGGTTTTCTGACAAAATTTGATGAAAGAAAATTGTCCTGTGGGTTCTCTTTTGAGGCTACACGTTTAGACGTACACGCCACACCAAATCTTTTCGAGTTACGACGTGTTGTTTAGGAGATACAAGCTAATTTTGTACGATGCTTTATTTCATCTCGTAAAGTTTATGGGTTTCCAATACATACATATTTGTCTTTACTCTGCAACACTGTATTTCCTTATAACGTGGTATTCTTACATATTCTTTCGAGAGAAAACTCTCCTGTGTGTTTTATTTTGAGGCTACATGCTTAGACATACACGCAACACCAAAGCTTTTCGCGTGACAATGTGTTGTTTAGGAAAAACAAGATAATTTCGCACGATGAGGGATTTCCTTAAAACGTGGTTTTCTGACAAATTTTGACCAAAGAAAATTCTCCTATGGGTTCTCTTTTGAGACTACACGTGTAGACGTACAGGCCACATCAAATCTTTTTAAATTACAACGTGTTGTTTAGGAGATACAAGCTAATTTTGTACGTTGCGTTATTGCTTCTTGTAAAGTTTTTCCAATAAGTAAGTATTTGTCTTTACTCTGCAAAAATGTATTTCCTTACAACGTGGTATTCTTACATATTTTTTCGAGAGAAAACTCTCCTGTGCATTCTCATTTGAGGCTACACGCTTAGACATTCATGCAACAGCAAAGCTTTTCGAGTTACAACGTGTTGTTTAGGAAAAACAAGATAATTTCGCACGATGCGGGATTTCCTTAAAACGTGGTTTTCTGACAAATTTTGACGAAAGAAAATTCTCCTGTGGGTTCTCTTTTGAGGCTACACGTTTAGACGTACACGCCACACCAAATCTTTTTGAGTTACAACTTGTTGTTTAGGAGATACAAGCTAATTTTGCATGATGCGTTATTTCTTCTAAAGTTTTTCCAATAAGTACATATTTGTCTATACTCTGCAACACTGTATTTCCTTATAACGTGGTATTCTTACATATTCTTTCGAGAGAAAACTATCCTGTGCGTTCTCTTTGGAGGCTACACTCTTAGACATACACGCAACACCAAAGCTTTTCGAGTTACAACGTGATGATTAGGAAAAACAAGATAATTTCGCACGATGCAGGATTTCCTTAAAACGTGGTTCTCTGACAAATTTTGACGTAAGAAAATTCTCCTGTGGGTTCTCTTTTGAGGCTACACGTTTAGACATACATGCCGCAACAAATCTTTTTGAGTTACCACGTGTTGTTTCGGAGATACAAGCTAATTTTGTACCATGCATCATTTCTTCTCATAATGTGTTTCCTATACGTACGTATTTGTCTTTACTCTGCAGCCATGTATTTCCTTATAACGTGGTATTCTTACATATTCTTTCGAGAGAAAACTCTCCTGTGCATTCTCTTTTGAGGCTACACGCTTAGACATACACGCAACAGCAAAGCTTTTCTAGTTACAACGTGTTGTTTAGGAAAAACAAGATAATTTCGCACGATGAGGGATTTCCTTAAAATGTGGTTTTCTGACAAATTTTGACGAAAGAAAACTCTCCTGTGGGTTCTCTTTTGAGGCTACACGTATAGACGTACACGCCACAACAAATCTTTTCGAGTTACAACGTGTTGTTTAGGACATACAAGCTAATTTTGCAAGATGCGTTATTTCTCTCATAAAGTGCTTCCAATACATACATATTTGTCTTTACTCTGCCACACTGAATTTCCTTATAACGTGGAATTCTTACATATTCTTTCGAGAGAAAACTCTCCTGTGCATTCTCTTTTGGGGCTACATGCTTAGACATACACCCAACACCAAAGCTTTTCGAGTTAAAACGTGTTGTTTAGGAAGAACAAGATAATTTCTCACGATGTGGGATTTCCTTAAAACGTGGTTTTCTGAAAAATTTTGACGAAAGAAAATTGTCCTGTGGGTTCTCTTTTGTGGCTACACGTTTAGACGTACACGCCACACCAAATCTTTTCGAGTTACAACGTGTTGTTTAGGAGATACAAGCTAATTTTGTACGATGCTTTATTTCATCTCTTAAAGTTTATGTGTTTCCAATACATACATATTTGTCTTTACTCTGCAACACTGTATTTCCTTATAACGTGGTATTCTTACATATTCTTTCGAGAGAAAACTCTCCTGTACGTTCTCTTTTGAGGCTACACGCTTAGACATACACGCAACACCAAAGCTTTTCGCGTTACAATGTGTTGTTTAGGAAAAACAAGATAATTTCGCACGATGAGGGATTTCCTTAATACGTGGTTTTCTGACGAATTTTGACCAAAGAAAATTCTCCTATGGGTTCTCAATTGAGACTATACGTTTAGACGTACAGGCCACATCAAATCTTTTTAAGTTACAACGTGTTGTTTAGGAGATACAAGCTAATTTTGTATGATGCGTTATTTCTTCTCGTAAAGTTTTTCCAATAAGTAAGTATTTATCTTTACTCTGCAAAAATGTATTTCCTTACAACGTGGTATTCTTACATATTCTTTCGAGAGAATACGCTCCTCTGCGTTCTCATTTGAGGCTACACGCTTAGACATACACGCAACAGCAAAGCTTTTCGAGTTACAACGTGTTGTTTAGGAAGAACAAGATAATTTCTCACGATGCGGGATTTCCTTAAAACGTGGTTTTCTGACAAATTTTGACAAAAGAAAATTCTCCTTTGGGTTCTCTTTTGAGGCTACACGTTTAGACGTACACGCCACACCAAATCTTTTTGAGTTACAACTTGTTGTTTAGGAGATACAAGCTAATTTTTTTACGATGCATTATTTCTTCTCGTAAAGTTTAAGTGTTTCCAATAAGTGTGTATTTGCCTGTACTCTGCAACACTGTATTTCCTTATAATGTGGTATTCCTACATATTCTTTCGAGAGAAAACTCTCCTGTGCGTTCTCTTTGGAGGCTACACGCTTAGACATTCACGCAACACCAAAGCTTTTCGAGTTACAACGTGTTGTTTTGGAAAAACAAGATAATTTCGCATGATGCCGGATTTCCTTAAAATGTGGTTTTCTGTCAAATTTTGACGAAGGAAAATTCTCCTGTGGGTACTCTTTTGAGGCTACACGTTTAGACATACACGCCACACCAAATCCTTTTGAGGTATAACGTGTTGTTTAGGATATACAAGCTAATTTTGTACTATGTGTTATTTCTTCTCGTAAAGTTTAAGTGTTTCCAATAAGTATGTATTTGTCTTTACTATGCAACACTGTATTTCCTTATAACGTAGTATTCCTACATATTCTTTCGGGAGTAAACTCTCCTGTGGGTTCTCTTTTGAGGCTACACGCTTAGACATACACGCACCACCAAAGCTTCTCGAGTTACAACATATTGTTTAGGAAAAACAAGATAATTTCGCACGATGCGGGATTTCCTTAAAACGTGGTTTTCTGACAAATTTTGAAGAAAGAAAACTCTCCTGTGGGTTCTCTTTTGAGGCTACAGGTTTAGACGTTTTCGCCACACCAAATCTTTTCGAGTTACAACGTGTTGTTTAGGAGATACAAGCTAATTTTGCATGATGCGTTATTTCTTCTCCTAAAGTGTTTCCAATAAGTACATATTTGTCTATACTCTGCAACACTGTGTTTCCTTATAACGTGGTATTCTTACATATTCTTTCGAGAGAAAACTATCCTGTGCGTTCTCTTTGGAGGCTACACGCTTAGACATACACGCAACACCAAAGCTTTTCGAGTTACAACGTATTGATTAGGAAAAACAAGATAATTTCGCACGATGCGGGATTTCCTTAAAACGTGGTTTTCTGACAAATTTTGACAAAAGAAAATTCTCCTGTGTGTTCTCTTTTGAGGCTACACGTTTAGACGTACACGCCACACCAAATCTTTTTGAATTACAACGTGTTGTTTCGGAGATAAAAGCTAATTTTTTACCATGCGCTATTTCTTCTCATAATGTGTTTCCAATACGTACGTATTTGTCTTTACTCTGCAGCAATATATTTCCTTATAACGTGGTATTCTTACATATTCTTTCGAGAGAAAACTCTCCTGTGCATTCTCTTTTGAGGCTAAACACTTAGACATACACGCAAAACCAAAGCTTTTCTAGTTACAATGTGTTGTTTAGGAAAAACAAGATAATTTCGCACGATGCGGGATTTCCTTAAAACGTGGTTTTCTGACAAATTATGAGGAAGGAAAACTCTCCTGTGGGTTCTCTTTTGAGGCTACACGTTTAGACGTACACACCACACCAAATGTTTTCGAGTTACAACGTGTTGTTAAGGACATACAAGCTAATTTTGCAAGATGTGTTATTTCTCTCATAAAGAGCTTCCAATACGTACGTATTTGTCTTTACTCTGCCACACTGTATTTCCTTATAACGTGGTATTCTTACCTCTTCTTTCGGGAGAAAACTCTCCTGTGCGTTCTCTTTTGGGGCTACATACTTAGACATACACCCAACATCAAAGCTTTTCGAGTTAAAACGTGTTGTTTAGGAAGAACTAGATAATTTCTCACGATCCGGGATTTCCTTAAAACGTGGTTTTCTGAAAAATTTTGACAAAAGGAAATTGTCCTGTGGGTTCTCTTTTGAGGCTACACGTTTAGACGTACAGGCCACACCAAATCTTTTCGAGTTACAACGTGTTGTTTAGGAGATACAAGCTAATTTTGTACGATGCTTTATTTCATCTCGTAAAGTTTATGGGTTTCCAATACATACTTATCTGTCTTTACTCTGCAACACTGTATTTCCTTACAACGTGGTATTCTTACATATTCTTTCGATAGAAAACTCTCCTGTGCGTTCTCTTTCGAGGCTACATGCTTAGACATACACGCACTACCAAAGCTTTTCGAGTTACAACGTGTTGTTTAGGAAAAACAAGATAATTTCGCACGATGCGGGAATTCCTTAAAACGTGGTTTTCTGAAAAATTTTGACGAAAGAAAATTCTCCTGTGGGTTTTCATTTGAGGCTACACGTTTAGATGTACACGCCACACCAAATCTTTTCGAGTTACAACGTGTTGTTTAGGAGATACAAGCTAATTTTTTACGGTGCTTTATATCTTCTTGTAAAGTTTAAGTGTTTCCAAAAGGTACGTATTTATCTTTAATTTGCCACAATGTATTTCCTTATAATGTGGTATTCTTACATACTCGTTCGAGAGAAATCTCTCCTGTGCGTTCACCTTTGAGGCTACATGCTTAGACATACACACAACAGCAAAGATTTTCGAGTTATAATGTGTTGATTAGGAAAAACAACACAGTTTCGCACGATGCGGGATTTCCTTAATAAGTGGTTTTCTGACAAATTTTGACGAAAGAAAATTCTCCTGTGGGTTCTCTTTTGAGGCTACACGTTTAGACGTACACGCCACACCAAATCTTTTCGAGTTACAACGTGTTGTTTAGGAGTTACAAGCTAATTTTGTATGATGCGTTATTTCTTCTCATAAAGTTTCCAATACATATGTATTTGCCTTTAGTCTGCAACACTGTATTTCCTTATAACGTGGTATTCTTACATATTCTTTTGAGAGAAAACTCTCCTGTGAATCCTCTTTTGAGGCTACACGCTTAGACATACACGCAACACCAAAGCTTTTCGAGTTACAACGTGTTTTTAGGAAAAACTAGATAATTTCACACGATGAGGGATTTCCTTAATACGTGGTTTTCTGACAAATTTTGACCAAAGAAAATTCTCCTATGGGTTCTCTTTTGAGACTACACGTTTAGACGTACAGGCCACACCAAATCTTTTTAAGTTACAACGTGTTGTTTAGGAGATACAAGCTAATTTTGTACGATGCATTATTTCTTCTCGTAAAGTTTTTCCAATAAGTAAGTATTTGTCTTAACTCTGCAACACTGTATTTCCTTATAACGTGGTATTCTTACATATTCTTTTGAGAGAATACTCTCCTCTGCGTTCTCTTTTGGGGCTACACGCTTAGACATACACCCAACACCAAAGCTTTTCGAGTTAAAACGTGTTGTTTAGGAAGAACAAGATAATTTCTCACGATGCGGGATTTCCTTAAAACGTGGTTTTCTGACAAATTTTGACGAAAGAAAATTGTCCTGTGGGTTCTCTTTTGAGGCTACACTTTTAGACGTACAAGCCACACCAAATCTTTTCGAGTTACAACGTGTTGTTTAGGAGATACAAGCTAATTTTGTACGATAATTTATTTCATCTCGTAAAGTTTATGGGTTTCCAATACATACGTATTTGTCTTTATTCTGCAACACTGTATTTCGTTATAACGTGGTATTCTTACATATTCTTTCGAGAGAAAACTCTCCTGTGCGTTCTCCTTTGAGGCTACACACTTAGACATACACGCAACACCAAAGCTTTTCGAGTTACAATGTGATGTTTAGGAAAAACAAGATAATTTCACACGATGCGGGATTTACTTAAAACGTGGTTTCTGAAAAATTTTGACAAAAGAAAATTCTCCTGTGGGTTCTCTTTTGAGGCTACACGTTTAGACGTACACGCCACACCAAATCTTTTCGAGTTACAACGTGTTGTTTAGGAGATACAAGCTAATTTTGTACGATGCGTTATTTCTTCTAGTAAAGTGTTTCCAATACATATGTATTTGCCTTTAGTCTGCAACACTGTATTTCCTTATAACGTGGTGTTCTTACATATTCTTTCGAGAAAAAACTCTCCTGTGCATCCTCTTTTGAGGCTACATGCTTAGACATACACGCAACACCAAAGCTTTTCGCTTTACAACGTGTTGTTTAGGAAAAACAAGATAATTTCGCACAATGAGGGATTTCCTTAATACGTGGTTTTCTGACATATTTTGACCAAAGAAAATTCTCCTATGGGTTCTCTTTTGAGACTACACGTTTAGACGTACAGGCCACTCCAAATCTTTTTAAGTTACAACGTGTTGTTTAGGCGATACAAGCTAATTTTGTATGATGCGTTATTTCTTCTTGTAAAGTTTTTCCAATAAATATTTCTCTTTAATCTGCAACACTGTATTTCCTTATAACGTGGTATTCTTACATATTCTTTCGAGAGAAAACTCTCCTCTGCGTTCTCTTTTGGGGCTACATGCTTAGACATACACCCAACACCAAAGCTTTTCGAGTTAAAACGTGTTGTTTAGGAAGAACTAGATAATTTCTCAAGTTGCGTGATTTCCTTAAAACGTGGTTTTCTGACAAAATTTGATGAAAGAAAATTGTCCTGTGGGTTCTCTTTTGAGGCTACATGTTTAGACGTACATGCCACACCAAATCTTTTCGAGTTACAACGTGTTGTTTAGGAGATACAAGCTAATTTTGTACGATGCTTCATTTCATCTCGTAAAATTTATGGGTTTCCAATACATACGTATTTGTCTTTACTCTGCAACATTGTATTTCGTTATAACGTAGTATTCTTACATATTCTTTCGAGAGAAAACTCTCCTGTGTGTTCTCCTTTGAGGCTACACACTTAGACATACACGCAACACCAAAGCTTTTCGAGTTACAATGTGATGTTTAGGAAAAACAAGATAATTTCACACGATGCGGGATTTATTTAAAACGTGGTTTCTGAAAAATTTTGACGAAAGAAAATTCTCCTGTGGGTTCTCTTTTGAGGCTACACGTTTAGACGTACACGCCACACCAAATCATTTCGAGTTACAACGTGTTGTTTAGGAGATACAAGCTAATTTTGTACGATGCGTTATTTCTACTAGTAAAGTGTTTCCAATACGTACGTATTTGCCTTTAGTCTGCAACACTGTACTTCCTTATAACGTGGTATTCTTACATATTCTTTTGAGAGAAAACTTTCCTGTGCATCCTCTTTTGAGGCTACACGCTTAGACTTACACGTAAAACCAAAGCTTTTCGCGTTACAACTTGTTGTTTAGGAAAAACAAGATAATTTCGCGCGATGCGGGATTTCCTTAAGAAGTGGTTTTCTGACAAATTTTGACCAAGGAAAATTCTCCTATGGGTTCTCTTTTGAGGCTACACGTTTAGACGTACAGGCCACACCTAATCTTTTTAAGTTACAACGTGTTGTTTAGGAGATACAAGCTAATTTTGTACGATTGGTTATTTCTTCTCGTAAAGTTTTTCTAATAAGTAAGAATATGTCTTTACTCTGCAATACTGTATTTCCTTATAACGTGGTATTCTTACATATTCTTTGGAGAGAAAACTCTCCTGTACGTTCTCATTTGTGGCTACACGATTAGACATACACGCAACACCAAAGCTTTTCGAGTTACAATGTGTTGTTTAGGAAGAACAAGATAATTTCCCACGATGCGGGATTTCCTTAAAACGTGGTTTTCTGACAAATTTTGACGAAAGAAAATTCTCCTGTGGCTTCTCTATTGAGGCTACACGTTTAGACGTACACACCACACCAAATCTTTTTGAGTTACAACGTGTTGTTTAGGAGATACAAACTAATTTTTTTATGATGCCTTATTTCTTCTCGTAAAGTTTTTCTAATAAGTAAGAATATGTCTTTATTCTGCAACACTGTATTTCCTTATAATGTGGTATTCTTACATATTCTTTCGAGAGAAAACTCTCCTGTGCATTCTCATTTGAGGCTACACGCTTAGACATACACGCAACACCAAAGCTTTTCAAGTTACAATGTGTTGTTTAGGAAGAACAAGATAATTTCGCACGATGCGGGATTTCCTTAAAACGTGGTTTTCTGACAAATTTTGACGAAAGAAAATTCTCCTGTGGGTTCTCTATTGAGGCTACACGTTTAGACGTACACACCACACCAAATCTTTTTGAGTTACAACGTGTTGTTTAGGAGATACAAGCTAATTTTTTTATGATGCCTTATTTCTTCTCATAAAGTTTAAGTGTTTCCAATACGTATGTATTTGCCTTTACTCTGCAACACAGTATTTCCTTATTACTTGGTATTCTTACATATTCTTTCGACAGTAAACTCTCCTGTGCGTTCTCTTTGGAGGCTACACGCTTAGACATACACGCAACACCAAAGCTTTTCGAGTTACAATGTGTTGTTTAGGAAAAACAAGATAATTTCGCATGATGCGGGATTTTTTTAAAACGTGGTTTTCTGACAAATTTTGATGAAAGAAAATTCTCCTGTGGGTTCTCTTTTGAGGGTACACGTTTAGCCGTACATGCCACACCAAATACTTTCGAGTTATAGCGCGTTGTTTAGGAGATACAAGCTAATTTTGTACTATGTGTTATTTCTTCTTGTGAAGTTTAAGTGTTTCCAATAAGTATGTATATGTCTTTACTCTGCAACACTGTATTTCCTTATAACGTGGTATTCCTACATATTCTTTCGGGAGAAAACTCTCCTGTGCGTTCTCTTTTGAGGCTACACGCTTAGAAATACACGCAACACCAAAACTTTTCGAGTTACAACGTGTTGTTTAGGAAAAACAAGATATTTTCGCACGATGCGGGATTTCCGTAAAACGTGGTTTTTGACAAATTTTGACCAAAGAAAACTCTCCTGTGGGTTCTCTTTTGAGGCTACACGTTTAGACGTACACACCACACCAAATCTTTTCCAGTTACAACGTGTTGTTTAGGAGATACAAGCTAATTTTGCATGATGCTTTATTTCTTCTCGTAAAGTGTTTCCAGTAAGTACGTATTTGTCTATACTCTGCAACACTGTATTTCCTTATAACGTGGCATTCTTACATATTCTTTCGAGAGAAAACTCTCCTGGGCGTTCCCCTTTGAGGCTACGCACTTAGACATACACGCAACATCAAAGCTTTTCGAGTTACAACGTGTTGTTTAGGAAAAACAAGATAATTACGCACGATGCAGGATTTCCTTAATAAGTGGTTTTCTGACAAATTTTGACCAAGGAAAATTCCTCTATGGGTTCTCTTTTGAGGCTACACGTTTAGACGTACAGGCCACACCAAATCTTTTTAAGTTACAACGTGTTGTTTAGGAGATACAATCTAATTTTGTGCGATGCGTTATTTCTTCTCCTAAAGTTTTTCCAATAAGTAAGTATATGTCTTTATTCTGCAACACTGTATTTCCTTATAACGTGGTATTCTTACATATTCTTTCAAGAGAAAACTCTCCTGTGCGTTCTCATTTGAGGCTACACGCTTAGACATATACGCAACACCAAAGCTTTTCGAGTTACAACGTGTTGTTTAGGAAGAGCAAGATAATTTCCCACGATGCAGGATTTCCTTAAAACGTGGTTTTCTGACAAACTTTGACGAAAGAAAATTGTCCTGTGGGTTCTCTTTTGAGGCTACACGTTTAGATGTACATGCCACACCAAATCTTTTTGAGTTTCAACGTGTTGTTTAGGAGATACAAGCTAATTTTTTTACAATGCGTTATTTCTTCTCGTAAAGTTTAAGTGTTTCCAATACGTATGTATTTGCCTTTACTCTGCAACACTGTATTTCCTTATAACGTGGTATTCTTACATATTCTTTCGAGAGAAAACTCTCCTGTGCGTTCTCTTTGGAGGCTACATGCTTAGACATACACGCAAAACCAAAGCTTTTCGAGTTACAACGTGTTGTTTAGGAAAAACAAGATAATTTCGCACGATGCGGGATTTCCTTAAAACGTGGTTATCTGACAAATTTTGACGAAAGAAAATTCTCCTGTAGGTTCTCTTTTGAGGGTACACGTTTAGACGTACAAGCCACACCAAATCCTTTCGAGTTATAACGTGTTGTTTATGAGATACAAGCTAATTTTGTACTATGTGCTATTTCTACTCGTAAAGTTTAAGTGTTTGCAATAAGTATGTATTTGTCTTTACTCTGCAACACTGTATTTCCTTATAACGTGGTATTCCTACATATTCTTTCGGGAAAAAACTCTCCTGTGCGTTCTCTTTTAAGGCTACACGCTTAGACATACACGCAACACCAAAGCTTTTCGAGTTACAACATGTTGTTTAGGAAAAACAAGATAATTATGCACGATGCGGGATTTCCTTAAACGTGGTTTTTGACAAAATTTGACGAAAGAAAAATCTCCTGTGGGTTCTCTTTGAGGCTACACGTTTAGACGTACATGCCACACCAAATCTTTTCGAGTTACAGCGTGTTGTTTAAGAGATACAAGCTAATTTCGCGTGATGTGTTATTTCTTCTCGTAAAGTGTTTCCAATATGTACGTATTTGTCTTTACTCTGCAACACTGTATTTCCTTATCACATGGAATTCTTACATATTCTTTCAAGAGAAAACTATCCTGTGCATTCTCTTTGGAGGCTACACGCTTAGACATACATGCAACACCAAAGCTTTTCGAGTTACAACGTGTTGATTAGGAAAAACAAGATAATTTCGCCCGATGCGGGATTTCCTTAATACGTGGTTTTCTGACAAATTTGACCAAAGAAAATTCTCCTGTGGGTTCTCTTTTGAGACTACACGTTCAGACGTACATGCCACACCAAATCTTTTTGAGTTACCAGGTGTTGTTTTGGAGATTCAAGCTAATTTTGTACCATGCGTTATTTCTTCTCATAATGTGTTTCCAATAAGTACGTATATGTCTTTACTCTGCAGCAATATATTTCCTTATAACGTGGTATTCTTACATTTTCTTTCGAGAGAAAACTCTCCTGTGCTTTCTCTTTTGAGGCTGCACGCTTAGACATACACGCAACACCAAAGCTTTTCTAGTTACAATGTGTTGCTTAGGAAAAACAAGATAATTTCGCACGATGCGGGATTTCGTTAAAACGTGGTTTTTCTGACAAATTTTGATGAAAGAAAATTCTCCTGTGGGTTCTCTTTTGAGGGTACACGTTTAGACGTACATGCCACATCAAATCCTTTCGAGTTATAACATGTTGTTTAGGAGATACAAGCTAATTCTGTACTATGTGTTATTTCTTCTTGTAAAGTTTAAGTGTTTCCAATAAGTATGTATTTGTCTTTACTCTGCAACACTGTATTTCCTTATAACGTGGTATTCCTACATATTCTTTCGGGAGAAAACTCTCCTGTGCGTTCTATTTTGAGGCTACACGCTAAGAAATACACGCAACACCAAAGCTTTTCGAGTTACAACGTGTTGTTTAGGAAAAACAAGATATTTTCGCACGATGCGGGATTTCCGTAAAACGTGGTTTTTGACAAATTTTGACCAAAGAAAACTCTCCTGTGGGTTCTCTTTTGAGGCTACACGTTTAGACGTACACACCACACCAAATCTTTTCCAGTTACAACGTGTTGTTTAGGAGATACAAGCTAATTTTGCATGATGCCTTATTTCTTCTCATAAAGTGTTTCCAATAAGTACGTATTTGTCTATACTCTGCAACACTGTATTTCCTTATAACGTGGTATTCTTACATATTCTTTCGATAGAAAACTCTCCTGGGCGTTCCCCTTTGAGGCTACGCACTTAGACATACACGCAACACCAAAGCTTTTCGAGTTACAACGTGTTGTTTAGGAAAAACAAGATAATTACGCACGATGCGGGATTTCCTTAATAAGTGGTTTTCTGGCAAATTTTGACCAAGGAAAATTCCTCTATGGGTTCTCTTTTGAGGCTACACGTTTAGACGTACAGGCCACACCAAATCTTTTTAAGTTACAACGTGTTATTTAGGAGATACAAGCTAATATTTTATGATGCGTTATTTCTTCTTCTAAAGTTTTTCCAATAAGTAAGTATATGTCGTTATTCTGCAACACTGTATTTCCTTATAACGTGGTATTCTTACATATTCTTTCAAGAGAAAACTCTCCTGTGCGTTCTCATTTGAGGCTACACGCTTAGACATATACGCAACACCAAAGCTTTTCGAGTTACAACTTGTTGTTTAGGAAGAACAAGATAATTTCCCACGATGCGGGATTTCGTTAAAACGTGGTTTTCTGACAAACTTTCACGAAAGAAAATTCTCCTGTGGGTTCTCTTTTGAGGCTACACGTTTAGATATACACGCCACACCAAATCTTTTTGAGTTTCAACGTGTTGTTTAGGAGATACAAGCTAATTTTTTAAGATGCGTTATTTCTTCTCGTAAAGTTTAAATGTTTCCAATACGTATGTATTTGCCTTTACTCTGCAACACTGTATTTCTTTAAAACGTTGTAATCTTGCATATTATTTCGAGAGAAAAACTCTCCTGTGCGTTCTCTTGAGAGGCTACATGCTTAGACATACACGCAACACCAAAGCTTTTCGAATTACAACCTGTTGTTTAGGAAAAACAAGATAATTACGGATGATGCGGGATTTCCTTAAAATGTGGTTTTCTGAAAAATTTTGACGAAAGAAAATTCTCCTGTGGGTTCTCTTTTTAGGCTACATGTTTAGTTGTAAACACCACACCAAAACTTTTCTAGTTACAACGTGTTGTTTAGGAGATACAAGCTAATTTTGTACGATGCGTTATTACTTCTCGTAAAGTGTTTCCAATAAGTACGTATTTGTCTTTACTCGGCAACACTGTATTTCCTTATAACGTGGTATTCTTACATATTCTTTCGAGAGAAAACTCTCCTGTGTGTTCTCTTTTGTGGCTACACGCTTAGACATACACGCAACACCAAAGCTTTTTGAGTTACAACGTGTTGTTTAGGAAGAACAAGATAATTTCTCACGATGCGGGATTTCCTTAAAACGTGGTTTTCTGACAAATTTTGACGAAAGAAAATTGTCCTGTGGTTCTCTTTTGAGGCTACACGTTTGGACGTACACGCCACACCAAATCATTTCGAGTTACAACGTGTTGTTTAGGAGATACAAGCTAATTTTGTATGATGCTTTATTTCATCTCGCTAATTTTAAGGGTTTCCATACGTAAGTATTTGTCTTTATTCTGCAACACTGTACTTCCTTTTAACGTGGTATTCTTACTCGAAATACAGTCTTGCAGAGTAAAGACAGATACATACGTATTGGAAACACTTTACGAGAAGGAATAATACATCGTACAAAATTAGTTGTATTTCCTAAACAACACGTTGTAACTCGAAAAGATTTGGTGTGGCATGTACGTTGAAACGTGTAGCCTCAAAAGAGAACCCACAGGAGAATTTTCTTTCGTCAAAATTTGTCAGAAAACCACGTATTAAGCAAATCCCGCATCGTGCGAAATTATCTTTTGTTTCCCTAACAACACGTTTTAACTCGAAATGCTTTGGTGTTTCGTGTATGTCTAAACGTGTGGCCTCAAAGAGAATGCACAGGAGAGTTTTCTCTTGAAAGAATATATAAGAATACCACGTTATAAGGAAACACTGTGTTGCAGAGTAAAGACAAATACGTACATATTAGAAACACTTTACGAGAAGAAATAACGCATCGTACAAAATTAGCTTGTATCTCCTAAACAACACGTTGTAACTTGAAAAGATTTGGTGTGGCGTGTATGTCTAAACGTATGGCCTCAAAGAGAACCCACAGGGGAGTTTTCTCTCAAAAGAATTTATAAGAATACCACGTTATAAGGAAATACAGTGTTGCAGAGTAAAGACAAATATGTACGTATTGCAAACACTTTTCGAGAAGAAAAAACGCATCGTACAAAATTGGCTTGTATCTCCTAAACAACAGGTTGTTACTCAAAAAGATTTGGTGTGGCGTGTACGTCTAAACGCGTAGCCTCAAAAGAGAACCCACAGGAGAATTTTCTTTCGTCAAAATTTGTCAGAAAACCACGTATTAAGGAAATCCTGCATCGTGCGAAATTATGTTGTTTTACCTAAACAACACGTTGTGACTTGAAAAGCTTTGGTGCTGCGTGTATGTCTAAGCATGTAGCCTCAAAAGAGAACGCACAGGAGAATTTTGTCTTGAAAGAATATGTAAGAATACCACGTTATAAGAAAATACAGTGTTGCAGAGTAAAGACAAATAGGTACTTATTGGAAAAACTTTACGAGAAGAAATAATGTATCGTACAAAATTAGCTTGTTCTCCTAAACAACACGTTGTAACTCGAAAAGATTCGGTGTGGCGTGTACATCTAAACGTGGAGCCTCAAAAGGGAACCCACAGGAGAATTTTCTTTCGTCAAAATTTGTCAGAAAACCACGTTTTAAGGAAATCTCGCTTCATGCGAAATTATCTTGTTTTTCCTAAACAACACGTTGTAACTTGAAAAGCTTTGGTGTTGCGTGTATGTCTAAGCGTGTAGCCTCAAAAGAGAACGCACAGGGGAGTTTTCTCTCGAAAGAATATGTAAGAATACCACGTTATTTGGAAATACAGTGTTGCAGAGTAAAGACCAATATGTATGTATTGGAAACACTTTATGAGAAGAAATAACGCATGGTAAAAAATTAGCATGTATCTCCTAAACAACACGTTGCAACTCGAAAGGGTTTGGTGTGGTGTTTACATCTAAACGTGTAGCCTCAAAAGAGAACACACAGGAGAATTTTCTTTCGTCAAATTTTTTTCAGAAAACCACGTTTTAAGGGAATCCTGCATCATGCGAAATTATGTTGTTTTTCCTAAACAACACGTTGTAACTCGAAAAGCTTTGGGGTTGTGTGTATGCCTAAACGTGTGGCCTCTAAAGAGAACGCACAGGAGAGTTTTCTCTCGAAAGAATATGTAAGAATACAACGTTATAAGGAAATACAGTGTTGCAGAGTAAAGACAAATACATACGTATTGTAAACACTTTACGAGAAGAAATAACGCGTCTACAAAATTAGCTTGTATCTCCTAAACAACACGTGGTAACTCGAAAAGATTTGGTGTGGCATGTACATCTAAACGTGTAGCCTCAAAAGAGAACCCACAGGAGAATTTTCGTTCGTCAAAATTTTTCAGAAAACCAGGATTTAAGGAAATCCCGCATCGTGCGAAATTATTTTGTTTTTCCAAAACAACACGTTGTAACTCGAAAAGCTTTGGTGTTGCGTGTATGTCTAAGCGTGTAGCCTCAAAAGACAATGCACAGGAGAGGTTTCTCTCGAAAGAATATTTAAGAATACCACGTTATATGGAAATTCAGTGTTGCAGAGTAAAGACAAATCTGTACATATTGGAAACACTTTACAAGAAGAAATAACGCATGGTACAAAATTAGCCTGTATCTCCTAAACAACACGTTGTAACTCAAAAGGATTTGATGTGGTCATTACATCTAAACATGTAGCCTCAAAAAGAACCCACAGGAGTATTTTCTTTCGTCAAATTTTTTTTCAGAAAACCATGTTTTAAGGAAATCCATCATCGTGCGAAATTATTTTGTTTTTCCTAAACAACACGTTGTAACTCGAAAAGCTTTGGTGTTGCGTGTATGTCTAAGCATGTAGACTCAAAAGAGAATGCACAGTAGAGTATTCTCTCGAACGAATATGTAAGAATACCACGTTATAAGGAAATACAGTGTTGCAGAGTAAAGACAGATACATACGTATTGGAAACACTTTACGAGAAGGAATAATACATCGTAAAAAATTAGCTTGTATTTCCTAAACAACACGTTGTAACTCGAAAAGATTTGGTGTGGCGTGTACGTTGAAACGTGTAGCCTCAAAGGAGAACCGACAGGAGAATTTTCTTTCGTCAAAATTTCTCAGAAAACCACGTTTTAAGGAAATCCCGCATCGTGCGAAATTATCTTGTTTTTCCTAAACAACACGTTTTATCTCGAAAAGCTTTGGTGTTGCGTGTATGTCTAAGCGTGTAGTCTCAAAAGAGAACGCACAGGAGAGTTTTCTCTCGAAAGAATATGTAAGAATAACACGTTATTTGGAAATACAGTGTTGCAGAGTAAAGAACAATATGTATATATTGTAAACACTTTATGAGAAGAAATAACGCATGGTAAAAAATTAGCTTGTATCTCCTAAACAACACGTTGTAACTCGAAAAGGTTTGGTGTGGTGTTTACATCAAAACGTGTAGCCTCAAAAGAGAATCCACAGGAGAATTTTCTTTCGTCAAAATTTTTTCAGAAAACCACGTTTTGAGGAAATCCCTCATCATGCGAAATTATCTCGTTTTTCCTAAACAACATGTTGTAACTCCAAAAGCTTTGGGGTTGCGTGTATGTCTAAACGTGTGGCCTCTAAAGAGAACGCAAGGAGAGTTTTCTCTCGAAAGAATATGTAAGAATACCACGTTATAAGGAAATACAGTGTTGCAGAGTAAAGACAAATACGTACGTATTGGAAACACTTTACGAGAAGAAATAACGCATCTACAAAATTGGCTTGTATCTCCTAAACAACACGTTGTAACTTGAAAAGATTTGGTGTGGCGTGTACGTTTAAACGTGTAGCCTCAAAAGAGAACCCACAGGAGAATTTTCTTTCGTCAAAATTTGTCAGAAAACCACGTTTTAAGGAAATCCCGCATCGTGCGAAATTATTTGGTTTTTCCAAAACAACACGTTGTAACTCGAAAAGCTTTGGTGTTGCGTGTATGTCTAAGCATGTAGCCTCAAAAGAGTACACACAGGAGAGGTTTCTCTCGAAAGAATATGTAAGAATACCACGTTATATGGAAATACAGTGTTGCAGAGTAAAGACAAATATGTACATATTGGAAACACTTGACGAGAAGAAATAACGCATGGTACAAAATTAGCTTGTATCTCCTAAACAACACGTTGTGACTCAAAAGGATTTGAGGTGGTGTTTACATCTAAACATGTAGCCTCAAAAGAGGACCCACAGGAGTATTTTCTTTCGTCAAATTTTTTTCAGAAAACCACATTTTAAGGAAATCCCACATCGTTCCAAATTATTTTGTTTTTCCTAAACAACACGTTGTAACTCGAAAAGATTTGGTGTTGCGTGTATGTCTAGGCATGTAGCCTCAAAAGGGAAGGCACAGGAGAATTTTCTCTCGAAAGAATATGTAAGAATACCACATTATAAGGAAATACAGTGTTGCAGAGTAAAGACAGATACATACATATTGGAAACACTTTACGAGAAGGAATACTACATCGTACAAAATTAGCTTGTATTTTCTAAACAACACGTTGTAACTCGAAAAGATTTGGTGTGGCGTGTATGTTGAAACGTGTAGCCTCAAAAGAGAACCCACAGGAGAATTTTCTTTCGTCAAAATTTGTCAGAAAACCACGTTTTAAGGAAATCCCGCATCGTGCGAAATTATCTTATTTTTCCTAAACAACACGTTTTAACTCGAAAATCTTTGGTGTTGCGTGTATGTCTAAACGTGTGGCCTCAAAGAGAATGCACAGGGGAGTTTTCTCTCGAACGAATATATAAGAATACCACGTTATAAGGAAATACAGTGTTGCAGAGAAAAGACAAATATGTACGTATTGGAAACACTTTACGAGAAGAAATAACGCATCGTACAAAATTAGCTTTTATCTCCTAAACAACACGTTGTAACGCGAAAAGATTTGGTGTGTCGTGTACATCTGAATGTGTAGCCTCAAAAGGGAACCCACAGGAGAATTTTCTTTGGTCAAAATTTGTCAGAAAAGCACTTATTAAGGATATCCTGCATCGTGCGAAATTATCTTGTTTTTCCTAAACAACACGCTGTGACTTGAAAAGCTTTGGTGCTGCATGTATGTCTAAGCGTGTAGCCTCAAAAGAGAATGCACAGGAGAATTTTCTCTCGAAAGAATATGTAAGGATACCACGTTATAAGGAAATACAGTGTTGCAGAGTAAAGACAAATAGGTACTTATTGGAAACACTTTACGAGAAGAAATAATGTATCGTACAAAATTAGCTTGTATCTCCTAAACAACAGTTGTAACTCGAAAAGATTCGGTGTGGCGTGTACATCTAAACGTGGTGCCTCAAAAGAGAACCCACAGAAGAATTTTCTTTCGTCAAAATTTGTCAGAAAACCACGTTTTAAGAAAATCCCGCTTCGTGCGAAATTATCTTGTTTTTCCTAAACAACACGTTGTAACTTGAAAAGCTTTGGTGTTGTGTGTATGTCTAAGCGTGTAGCCTCAAAAGAGAACGCACAGGAGAGTTTTCTCTCGAAAGAATATGTAAGAATACCACGTTATAAGGAAATACAATGTTGCAGAGTAAAGACCAATATGTATGTATTGGAAACACTTTATGAGAAGAAATAACGCATGGTGAAATATTAGCTTGTATCTCCTAAACAACACGTTGCAACTCGAAAAGGTTTGGTGTGGTGTTTACATCTAAACGTGTAGCCCCAAAAGAGAACACACAGGAGAATTTTCTTTCGTCAAAATTTTTTCAGAAAACCACGTTTTGAGGAAATCCCGCATCATCCGAAATTATCTTGTTTTTCCTAAACAACACGTTGTAACTCGAAAAGCTTTGGGGTTGCGTGTATGTCTAAACGTGTGGCCTCTAAAGAGAACGCACAGGAGAGTTTTCTCTCGAAAGAATATGTAAGAATACCACGTTATAAGGAAATACAGTGTTGCAGAGTAAAGACAAATACGTATATATTGTAAACACTTTATGAGAAGAAATAACGCATCTACAAAATTAGCTTGTATCTCCTAAACAACACGTTGTAACTCGAAAGGATTTGGTGTGGCGTGAACGCCTAAACGTGTAGCCTCAAAAGATAACCCACAGGAGAATTTTCGTTCATCAAAATTTTTCAGAAAACCACGTTTTAAGGAAATCCCGCATCGTGCGAAATTATTTTGTTTTTCCAAAACAACACGTTGTAACTCGAAAAGCTTTGGTGTTGCATGTATGTCTAAGCGTGTACCCTCAAAAGAGAACGCACAGGAGAGGTTTCTCTTGAAAGAATATTTAAGAATACTACGTTATATGGAAATACAGTGTTGCAGAATAAAGACAAATATGTACATACTGGAAACACTTTACAAGAAGAAATAACGCATGTACAAAATTAGCCTGTATCTCCTAAACAACACGTTGTGACTCAAAAGGATTTGATGTGGTGATTACATCTAAACATGTAGCCTCAAAAGAGAACCCACAGGAGTATTTTCTTTCGTCAAAATTTTTTCAGAAAACCACGTTTTAAGGAAATCCATCATCGTGCGAAATTATTTTGTTTTTCCTAAACAACACGTTGTAACTCGAAAAGCTTTTGTGTTGCGTGTATGTCTAAGCATGTAGACTAAAAAGAGAATGCACAGTACAGTATTCTCTCGAACGAATATGTAAGAATACCACGTTATAAGGAAATACAGTGTTGCAGAGTAAAGACAGATACATACATATTGGAAACCCTTTACGAGAAGGAATAATACATCGTACAAAATTAGCTTGTATTTCCTAAACACCACGTTGTAACTCGAAAAGATTTGGTGTGGCGTGTACGTTAAAACGTGTAGCCTCAAAAGAGAACCCACAGGAGAATTTTCTTTCGTCAAAATTTGTCAGAAAACCACATTTTAAGGAAATCCCGCATCATGCGAAATTATCTTGTTTTTCCTAAACAACACGTTTTAACTCGAAAAGCTTTGGTGTTGCGTGTATGTCTAAACGTGTGGCCTCAAAGAGAACGCACAGGAGAGTTTTCTCTCGAAAGAATATATAAGAATACCACATTATAAGGAAAAACAGTGTTGCAGAGTAAAGACAAATACGTACGTATTGGAAACACTTTATGAAAAGAAGTAACACATCGTAAAAAATTAGCTTGTATCTCCTAAACAACACTTTGTAACTCGAAATGATTTGGTATGGCGTGTACGTCTAAATATGTAGCCTCAAAAGAGAACCCACAGGAGAATTATTTTTGGTCAAAATTTGTCAGAAACCACATATTAAGGAAATCCCGCATCGTGCGAAATTATCTTGTTTTTCCTAAACAACACGTTGTGACTCGAAAAGCTTTGGTGCTGCGTGTATGTCTAAGCGTGTAGCCTCAAAATAGAATGCACAGGAGAGTTTTCTCTCGAAAGAATATGTAAGAATACCACGTTATAAGGAAATACAGTGTTGCCGAGTAAAGACAAATAGGTACTTATTGGAAACACTTTAAGAGAAGAAATAATGTATCGTACAAAATTAGCTTGTATCTCCTAAACAATACGTTGTAACTCGGAAAGATTTGATGTGGCTTGTACGTCTAAACGTGTGGCCTCAAAGGAGAACCCACAGGATAATATTCTTTAGTCAAAATTAGTCAGAAAACCACGTTTTAAGGAAATCCCGCATCTTGCGAAATTATCTTGGTTTTCCTAAAGAACACGTTGTAACTCGAAAAGCTTTGCTGTTGCGTGAATGTCTAAGCGCGAAGCCTCAAAAGAGAAGGCACAGGAGAGTTTTCTCTTGAAAGAATATGTAAGAATACCAAGTTATAAGGAAATACAGTGTTGCAGAGTAAAGACAAATACGTAATTATTGGAAACACTTTACAAGAAGAAATAACGCATCGTACAAAATTAGCTTGTTTCTCCTAAGCTACACGTTGTAACTCGAAAAGATTTGGTGTGGCGTGTACATCTAAACGTGTAGCCTCAAAAGAGAACCCACAGGAGAGTTTTCTTTCCTCAAATTTTTTTTCAGAAAACCACGTTTTAAGGAAATCCCGCATCGTGCTAAATTATCTTGTTTTTCGTAAACAACACGTTGTCACTCGAAAAGCTTTGGTGTTGCGTGTATGTCTAAGCTTGTAGCCCCAAAGAGAACGCACAGGAGAGTTTTCTCTCGAAAGAATATGTAAGAATACCACGTTATAAGGAAGTACAGTGTTGCAGAGTAAAGCAAATACATACGTATTGGAAACACTTTACAAGAAGAAATAACGTATCATACAAAATTAGCTTGTATCTCCTAAACAACACATTGTAACTCAGAAAGATTTGATGTGGCTTGTATGTCTAAGCTTTTCGCGTTACAGTGTGTTGTTTAGGAAAAACAAGATAATTTCGCACGATGAGGGATTTCCTTAATACGTGGCTTTCTGACGAATTTTGACCAAAGAAAATTCTCCTATGGGTTCTCTTTTGAGACTACACGTTTAGACGTACAGGCCACATCTAATCTTTTTAAGTTACAACGTGTTGTTTAGGAGATACAAGCTAATTTTGTAGGATGCGTTATTTCTTCTCGTAAAGTTTTTCCAATAAGTAAGTATTTGTCTTTACTCTGCAAAAATGTATTTCCTTACAACGTGGTATTCTTACATATTATTTCGAGAGAAAACTCTCCTGTGCGTTCTCATTTGAGGCTACACGCTTAGACATACACGCAACAGCAAAGCTTTTTGAGTTACAACATGTTGTTTAGGAAGAACAAGATAATTTCTCACGATGCGGGATTTCCTTAAAACGTGGTTTTCTGACAAATTTTGACGAAAGAAAATTCTCCTGTGGGTTCTCTTTTGAGGCTACACGTTTAGACGTACACGCCACACCAAATCTTTTTGAGTTACAACTTGTTGTTTAGGAGATACAAGCTAATTTTTTTACGATGCATTATTTCTTCTCGTAAAGCTTAAGTGTTTCCAATAAGTATGTATTTGCCTCTACTCTGCAACATTGTATTTCCTTATAACGTGGTATTCTTACATATTCTTTCGAGAGAAAACTCTCCTGTGCGTTCTCTTTGGAGGCTACACGCTTAGACATTCACGCAACACCAAAGCTTTTCGAGTTACAACGTGTTGTTTTGAAAAAACAAGATAATTTCGCATGATGCGGGATTTCCTTAAAACGTGGTTTTCTGTCAAATTTTGACGAAAGAAAATTCTCCTGTGGGTTCTCTTTTGAGGCTACACGTTTAGACATACACGCCACACCAAATCCTTTTGAGGTGTAACGTGTTGTTTAGGATATACAAGCTAATTTTGTACTATATGTTATTTCTTCTCGTAAAGTTTAAGTGTTTCCAATAAGTATGTATTTGTCTTTACTATGCAACACTGTATTTCCTTATAACGTAGTACTCCTACATATTCTTTCGGGAGAAAACTCTCCTGTCCGTTCTCTTTTGAGGCTACACGCTTAGACATACAAGCAACACCAAAGCTTTTCGAGTTACAACATATTGTTTAGGAAAAACAAGATAATTTCGCACGATGCGGGATTTCCTTAAAACGTGGTTTTCTGACAAATTTTGACAAAAGAAAACTCTCCTGTGGGTTCTCTTTTGAGGCTACACGTTTAGACGTTTTCGCCACACCAAATCTTTTCGAGTTACAACGTGTTGTTTAGGAGATACAAGCTAATTTTGCATGATGCGTTATTTCTTCTCCTAAAGTGTTTCCAATAAGTACATATTTGTCTATACTCTGCAACACTGTGTTTCCTTATAACGTGGTATTCTTACATATTCTTTCGAGAGAAAACTATCCTGTGCGTTCTCTTTGGAGGCTACACGCTTAGACATACACGCAACACCAAAGCTTTTCGAGTTACAACGTGTTGATTAGGAAAAACAAGATAATTTCGCACGATGCGGGATTTCCTTAAAACGTGGTTTTCTGACGAATTTTGACGAAAGAAAATTCTCCTGTGGGTTCTCTTTTGAGGCTAAACGTTTAGACGTACACGCCACACCAAATCTTTTTGAATTACAACGTGTTGTTTCGGAGATAAAAGCTAATTTTTTACCATGCGCTATTTCTTCTCATAATGTGTTTCCAATACGTACGTATTTGTCTTTACTCTGCAGCAATGTATTTCCTTATAACGTGATATTCTTACATATTCTTTCGAGAGAAAACTCTCCTGTGCATTCTCTTTTGAGGCTAAACGCTTAGACATACACGCAACACCAAAGCTTTTCTAGTTACAATGTGTTGTTTAGGAAAAACAAGATAATTTCGCACGATGCGGGATTTCCTTAAAACGTGGTTTTCTGACAAATTTTGAGGAAGGAAAACTCTCTTGTGGGTTCTCTTTTGAGGCTACACGTTTAGACGTACACACCAGACCAAATGTTTTCGAGTTACAACGTGTTGTTAAGGACATACAAGCTAATTTTGCAAGATGTGTTATTTCTCTCATAAAGAGCTTCCAATACGTACATATTTGTCTTTACTCTGCCACACTGTATTTCCTTATAACGTGGTATTCTTACATCTTCTTTCGAGAGAAAACTCTCCTGTGTGTTCTCTTTTGGGGCTACATACTTAGACATACACCCAACATCAAAGCTTTTCGAGTTAAAACGTGTTGTTTAGGAAGAACTAGATAATTTCTCACGATCCGGGATTTCCTTAAAACGTGGTTTTCTGAAAAATTTTGACAAAAGGAAATTGTCCTGTGGGTTCTCTTTTGAGGCTACACGTTTAGACGTACAGGCCACACCAAATCTTTTCGAGTTACAACGTGTTGTTTAGGAGATACAAGCTAATTTTGTACGATGCTTCATTTCATCTCGTAAAGTTTATGGGTTTCCAATACATACTTATCTGTCTTTACTCTGCAACACTGTATTTCCTTACAACGTGGTATTCTTACATATTCTTTCGATAGAAAACTCTCCTGTGCGTTCTCTTTCGAGGCTACATGCTTAGACATACACGCACTACCAAAGCTTTACGAGTTACAATGTGTTGTTTAGGAAAAACAAGATAATTTCGCACGATGCGGGAATTCCTTAAAACGTGGTTTTCTGAAAAATTTTGACGAAAGAAAATTCTCCTGTGGGTTTTCATTTGAGGCTACACGTTTAGATGTACACGCCACACCAAATCTTTTCAAGTTACAACGTGTTGTTTAGGAGATACAAGCTAATTTTTTACGATGCTTTATATCTTCTTGTAAAGTTTAAGTGTTTCCAAAAGGTACGTATTTATCTTTAATTTGCCACAATGTATTTCCTTATAACGTGGTATTCTTACATACTCGTTCGAGAGAATTCTCTCCTGTGCGTTCACCTTTGAGGCTACATGCTTAGACATACACACAACAGCAAAGATTTTCGAGTTACAATGTGTTGATTAGGAAAAACAACACAGTTTCGCACGATGCGGGATTTCCTTAATAAGTGGTTTTCTGACAAATTTTGACGAAAGAAAATTCTCCTGTGGGTTCTCTTTTGAGGCTACACGTTTAGACGTACACGCCACACCAAATCTTTTCGAGTTACAACGTGTTGTTTAGGAGATACAAGCTAATTTTGTATGATGCGTTATTTCTTCTCGTAAAGTGTTTCCAATACATATGTATTTGCCGTTAGTCTGCAACACTGTATTTCCTTATAACGTGGTATTCTTACATATTCTTTCGAGAGAAAACTCTCCGGTGCATCCTCTTTTGAGCCTACACACTTAGACATACACGCAACACCAAAGCTTTTCGAGTTACAACGTGTTTTTTAGGAAAAACTAGATAATTTCACACGATGAGGGATTTCCTTAATACGTGGTTTTCTGACAAATTTTGACCAAAGAAAATTCTCCTATGGGTTCTCTTTTGAGACTACACGTTTAGACGTACAGGCCACACCAAATCTTTTTAAGTTACAACGTGTTGTTTAGGAGATACAAGCTAATTTTGTACGATGCATTATTTCTTCTCGTAAAGTTTTTCCAATAAGTAAGTATTTGTCTTAACTCTGCAACACTGTATTTCCTTATAACGTGGTATTCTTACATATTCTTTTGAGAGAATACTCTCCTCTGCGTTCTCTTTTGGGGCTACACGCTTAGACATACACCCAACACCAAAGCTTTTCGAGTTAAAACGTGTTGTTTAGGAAGAACAAGATAATTTCTCACGATGCGGGATTTCCTTAAAACGTGGTTTTCTGACAAATTTTGACGAAAGAAAATTGTCCTGTGGGTTCTCTTTTGAGGCTACACGTTTAGACGTACAAGCCACACCAAATCTTTTCGAGTTACAACGTGTTGTTTAGGAGATACAAGCTAATTTTGTACGATAATTTATTTCATCTCGTAAAGTTTATGGGTTTCCAATACATACGTATTTGTCTTTATTCTGCAACACTGTATTTCGTTATAACGTGGTATTCTTACATATTCTTTCGAGAGAAAACTCTCCTGTGCGTTCTCCTTTGAGGCTACACACTTAGACATACACGCAACACCAAAGCTTTTCGAGTTACAATTTGATGTTTAGGAAAAACAAGATAATTTCACACGATGCGGGATTTACTTAAAACGTGGTTTCTGAAAAATTTTGACGAAAGAAAATTCTCCTGTGGGTTCTCTTTTGAGGCTACACGTTTAGACGTACACGCCACACCAAATCTTTTCGAGTTACAACGTGTTGTTTAGGAGATACAAGCTAATTTTGTACGATGCGTTATTTCTTCTAGTAAAGTGTTTCCAATACATATGTATTTGCCTTTAGTCTGCAACACTGTATTTCCTTATAACGTGGTATTCTTACATATTCTTTAGAGAGAAAACTCTCCTGTGCATCCTCTTTTGAGGCTACACGCTTAGACATACACGCAACACCAAAGCTTTTCGCGTTACAACGTGTTGTTTAGGAAAAACAAGATAATTTCGCACAATGAGGGATTTCCTTAATACGTGGTTTTCTGACATATTTTGACCAAAGAAAATTCTCCTATGGGTTCTCTTTTGAGACTTCACGTTTAGACGTACAGGCCACTCCAAATCTTTTTAAGCTACAACGTGTTGTTTAGGCGATACAAGCTAATTTTGTATGATGCATTATTTCTTCTTGTAAAGTTTTTCCAATAAATAAGTATTTGTCTTTACTCTGCAACACTGTATTTCCTTAAAACGTGGCATTCTTACATTTTCTTTCGAGAGAAAACTCTCCTCTGCGTTCTCTTTTGGGGCTACATGTTTAGACATACACCCAACACCAAAGCTTTTCGAGTTAAAACATGGTTAGGAAGAACTAGATAATTTCTCACGATGCGGGATTTCCTTAAAACGTGGTTTTCTGACAAAATTTGATGAAAGAAAATTGTCCTGTGGGTTCTCTTTTGAGGCTACACGTTTAGACGTACACGCCACACCAAATCTTTTCGAGTTACGACGTGTTGTTTAGGAGATACAAGCTAATTTTGTACGATGCTTTATTTCATCTCGTAAAGTTTATGGGTTTCCAATACATACATATTTGTCTTTACTCTGCAACACTGTATTTCCTTATAACGTGGTATTCTTACATATTCTTTCGAGAGAAAACTCTCCTGTGTGTTTTATTTTGAGGCTACATGCTTAGACATACACGCAACACCAAAGCTTTTCGCGTGACAATGTGTTGTTTAGGAAAAACAAGATAATTTCGCACGATGAGGGATTTCCTTAATACGTGGTTTTCTGACAAATTTTGACCAAAGAAAATTCTCCTATGGGTTCTCTTTTGAGACTACACGTGTAGACGTACAGGCCACATCAAATCTTTTTAAATTACAACGTGTTGTTTAGGAGATACAAGCTAATTTTGTATGATGCGTTATTTCTTCTCGTAAAGTTTTTCCAATAAGTAAGTATTTATCTTTACTCTGCAAAAATGTATTTCCTTACAACGTGGTATTCTGAAAAATTTTGATGAAAGAAAATTCTCCTGTGGGTTTTCATTTGAGGCTACACGTTTAGATGTACACGCCACACCAAATCTTTTCGAGTTACAACGTGTTGTTTAGGAGATACAAGCTAATTTTTTACGATGCTTTATATCTTCTTGTAAAGTTTAAGTGTTTCCAAAAGGTACGTATTTATCTTTAATTTGCCACAATGTATTTCCTTATAATGTGGTATTCTTACATACTCGTTCGAGAGAAATCTCTCCTGTGCGTTCACCTTTGAGGCTACATGCTTAGACATACACACAACAGCAAAGATTTTCGAGTTATAATGTTTTGATTAGGAAAAACAACACAGTTTCGCACGATGCGGGATTTCCTTAATAAGTGGTTTTCTGACAAATTTTGACGAAAGAAAATTCTCCTGTGGGTTCTCTTTTGAGGCTACACGTTTAGACGTACACGCCACACCAAATCTTTTCGAGTTACAACGTGTTGTTTAGGAGTTACAAGCTAATTTTGTATGATGCGTTATTTCTTCTCATAAAGTTTCCAATACATATGTATTTGCCTTTAGTCTGCAACACTGTATTTCCTTATAACGTGGTATTCTTACATATTCTTTTGAGAGAAAACTCTCCTGTGCATCCTCTTTTGAGGCTACACGCTTAGACATACACGCAACACCAAAGCTTTTCGAGTTACAACGTGTTTTTTAGGAAAAACTAGATAATTTCACACGATGAGGGATTTCCTTAATACGTGGTTTTCTGACAAATTTTGACCAAAGAAAATTCTCCTATGGGTTCTCTTTTGAGACTACACGTTTAGACGTACAGGCCACACCAAATCTTTTTAAGTTACAACGTGTTGTTTAGGAGATACAAGCTAATTTTGTACGATGCATTATTTCTTCTCGTAAAGTTTTTCCAATAAGTAAGTATTTGTCTTAACTCTGCAACACTGTATTTCCTTATAACGTGGTATTCTTACATATTCTTTTGAGAGAATACTCTCCTCTGCGTTCTCTTTTGGGGCTACACGCTTAGACATACACCCAACACCAAAGCTTTTCGAGTTAAAAAGTGTTGTTTAGGAAGAACAAGATAATTTCTCACGATGCGGGATTTCCTTAAAACGTGGTTTTCTGACAAATTTTGACGAAAGAAAATTGTCCTGTGGGTTCTCTTTTGAGGCTACACGTTTAGACGTACAAGCCACACCAAATCTTTTCGAGTTACAACGTGTTGTTTAGGAGATACAAGCTAATTTTGTACGATAATTTATTTCATCTCGTAAAGTTTATGGGTTTCCAATACATACGTATTTGTCTTTATTCTGCAACACTGTATTTCGTTATAACGTGGTATTCTTACATATTCTTTCGAGAGAAAACTCTCCTGTGCGTTCTCCTTTGAGGCTACACACTTAGACATACACGCAACACCAAAGCTTTTCGAGTTACAATGTGATGTTTAGGAAAAACAAGATAATTTCACACGATGCGGGATTTACTTAAAACGTGGTTTCTGAAAAATTTTGACGAAAGAAAATTCTCCTGTGGGTTCTCTTTTGAGGCTACACGTTTAGACGTACACGCCACACCAAATCTTTTCGAGTTACAACGTGTTGTTTAGGAGATACAAGCTAATTTTGTACGATGCGTTATTTCTTCTAGTAAAGTGTTTCCAATACATATGTATTTGCCTTTAGTCTGCAACACTGTATTTCCTTATAACGTGGTATTCTTACATATTCTTTCGAGAAAAAACTCTCCTGTGCATCCTCTTTTGAGGCTACACGCTTAGACATACACGCAACACCAAAGCTTTTCGCTTTACAACGTGTTCTTTAGGAAAAACAAGATAATTTCGCACAATGAGGGATTTCCTTAATACGTGGTTTTCTGACATATTTTGACCAAAGAAAATTCTCCTATGGGTTCTCTTTTGAGATTACACGTTTAGACGTACAGGCCACTCCAAATCTTTTTAAGTTACAACGTGTTGTTTAGGCGATACAAGCTAATTTTGTATGATGCGTTATTTCTTCTTGTAAAGTTTTTCCAATAAATATTTCTCTTTAATCTGCAACACTGTATTTCCTTATAACGTGGCATTCTTACATATTCTTTCGAGAGAAAACTCTCCTCTGCGTTCTCTTTTGGGGCTACATGCTTAGACATACACCCAACACCAAAGCTTTTCGAGTTAAAACGTGTTGTTTAGGAAGAACTAGATAATTTCTCAAGTTGCGTGATTTCCTTAAAACGTGGTTTTCTGACAAAATTTGATGAAAGAAAATTGTCCTGTGGGTTCTCTTTTGAGGCTACATGTTTAGACGTACATGCCACACCAAATCTTTTCGAGTTACAACGTGTTGTTTAGGAGATACAAGCTAATTTTGTAAGATGCTTCATTTCATCTCGTAAAATTTATGGGTTTCCAATACATACGTATTTGTCTTTACTCTGCAACATTGTATTTCGTTATAACGTAGTATTCTTACATATTCTTTCGAGAGAAAACTCTCCTGTGTGTTCTCCTTTGAGGCTACACACTTAGACATACACGCAACACCAAAGCTTTTCGAGTTACAATGTGATGTTTAGGAAAAACAAGATAATTTCACACGATGCGGGATTTATTTAAAACGTGGTTTCTGAAAAATTTTGACGAAAGAAAATTCTCCTGTGGGTTCTCTTTTGAGGCTACACGTTTAGACGTACACGCCACACCAAATCATTTCGAGTTACAACGTGTTGTTTAGGAGATACAAGCTAATTTTGTACGATGCGTTATTTCTACTAGTAAAGTGTTTCCAATACGTACGTATTTGCCTTTAGTCTGCAACACTGTATTTCCTTATAACGTGGTATTCTTACATATTCTTTTGAGAGAAAACTTTCCTGTGCATCCTCTTTTGAGGCTACACGCTTAGACTTACACGTAAAACCAAAGCTTTTCGCGTTACAACTTGTTGTTTAGGAAAAACAAGATAATTTCGCGCGATGCGGGATTTCCTTAAGAAGTGGTTTTCTGACAAATTTTGACCAAGGAAAATTCTCCTATGGGTTCTCTTTTGAGGCTACACGTTTAGACGTACAGGCCACACCTAATCTTTTTAAGTTACAACGTGTTGTTTAGGAGATACAAGCTAATTTTGTACGATAGGTTATTTCTTCTCGTAAAGTTTTTCTAATAAGTAAGAATATGTCTTTACTCTGCAATACTGTATTTCCTTATAACGTGGTATTCTTACATATTCTTTGGAGAGAAAACTCTCCTGTACGTTCTCATTTGTGGCTACACGATTAGACATACACGCACCACCAAAGCTTTTCGAGTTACAATGTGTTGTTTAGGAAGAACAAGATAATTTCCCACGATGCGGGATTTCCTTAAAACGTGGTTTTCTGACAAATTTTGACGAAAGAAAATTCTCCTGTGGCTTCTCTATTGAGGCTACACGTTTAGATGTACACACCACACCAAATCTTTTTGAGTTACAACGTGTTGTTTAGGAGATACAAACTAATTTTTTTATGATGCCTTATTTCTTCTCGTAAAGTTTTTCTAATAAGTAAGAATATGTCTTTATTCTGCAACACTGTATTTCCTTATAATGTGGTATTCTTACATATTCTTTCGAGAGAAAACTCTCCTGTGCGTTCTCATTTGAGGCTACACGCTTAGACATACACGCAACACCAAAGCTTTTCAAGTTACAATGTGTTGTTTAGGAAGAACAAGATAATTTCGCACGATGCGGGATTTCCTTAAAACGTGGTTTTCTGACAAATTTTGACGAAAGAAAATTCTCCTGTGGGTTCTCTATTGAGGCTACACGTTTAGACGTACACACCACACCAAATCTTTTTGAGTTACAACGTGTTGTTTAGGAGATACAAGCTAATTTTTTTATGATGCCTTATTTCTTCTCATAAAGTTTAAGTGTTTCCAATACGTATGTATTTGCCTTTACTCTGCAACACAGTATTTCCTTATTACTTGGTATTCTTACATATTCTTTCGACAGTAAACTCTCCTGTGCGTTCTCTTTGGAGGCTACACGCTTAGACATACACGCAACACCAAAGCTTTTCGAGTTACAATGTGTTGTTTAGGAAAAACAAGATAATTTCGCATGATGCGGGATTTTTTTAAAACGTGGTTTTCTGACAAATTTTGATGAAAGAAAATTCTCCTGTGGGTTCTCTTTTGAGGGTACACGTTTAGACGTACACGCCACACCAAATACTTTCGAGTTATAGCGCGTTGTTTAGGAGATACAAGCTAATTTTGTACTATGTGTTATTTCTTCTTGTGAAGTTTAAGTGTTTCCAATAAGTATGTATATGTCTTTACTCTGCAACACTGTATTTCCTTATAACGTGGTATTCCTACATATTCTTTCGGGAGAAAACTCTCCTGTGCGTTCTCTTTTGAGGCTACACGCTTAGAAATACACGCAACACCAAAACTTTTCGAGTTACAACGTGTTGTTTAGGAAAAACAAGATATTTTCGCACGATGCGGGATTTCCGTAAAACGTGGTTTTTGACAAATTTTGACCAAAGAAAACTCTCCTGTGGGTTCTCTTTTGAGGCTACACGTTTAGACGTACACACCACACCAAATCTTTTCCAGTTACAACGTGTTGTTTAGGAGATACAAGCTAATTTTGCATGATGCTTTATTTCTTCTCGTAAAGTGTTTCCAGTAAGTACGTATTTGTCTATACTCTGCAACACTGTATTTCCTTATAACGTGGCATTCTTACATATTCTTTCGAGAGAAAACTCTCCTGGGCGTTCCCCTTTGAGGCTACGCACTTAGACATACACGCAACATCAAAGCTTTTCGAGTTACAACGTGTTGTTTAGGAAAAACAAGATAATTACGCACGATGCAGGATTTCCTTAATAAGTGGTTTTCTGACAAATTTTGACCAAGGAAAATTCCTCTATGGGTTCTCTTTTGAGGCTACACGTTTAGACGTACAGGCCACACCAAATCTTTTTAAGTTACAACGTGTTGTTTAGGAGATACAATCTAATTTTGTGCGATGCGTTATTTCTTCTCCTAAAGTTTTTCCAATAAGTAAGTATATGTCTTTATTCTGCAACACTGTATTTCCTTATAACGTGGTATTCTTACATATTCTTTCAAGAGAAAACTCTCCTGTGCGTTCTCATTTGAGGCTACACGCTTAGACATATACGCAACACCAAAGCTTTTCGAGTTACAACGTGTTGTTTAGGAAGAGCAAGATAATTTCCCACGATGCAGGATTTCCTTAAAACGTGGTTTTCTGACAAACTTTGACGAAAGAAAATTGTCCTGTGGGTTCTCTTTTGAGGCTACACGTTTAGATGTACATGCCACACCAAATCTTTTTGAGTTTCAACGTGTTGTTTAGGAGATACAAGCTAATTTTTTTACAATGCGTTATTTCTTCTCGTAAAGTTTAAGTGTTTCCAATACGTATGTATTTGCCTTTACTCTGCAACACTGTATTTCCTTATAACGTGGTATTCTTACATATTCTTTCGAGAGAAAACTCTCCTGTGCGTTCTCTTTGGAGGCTACATGCTTAGACATACACGCAAAACCAAAGCTTTTCGAGTTACAACGTGTTGTTTAGGAAAAACAAGATAATTTCGCACGATGCGGGATTTCCTTAAAACGTGGTTATCTGACAAATTTTGACGAAAGAAAATTCTCCTGTAGGTTCTCTTTTGAGGGTACACGTTTAGACGTACAAGCCACACCAAATCCTTTCGAGTTATAACGTGTTGTTTAGGAGATACAAGCTAATTTTGTACTATGTGCTATTTCTACTCGTAAAGTTTAAGTGTTTCCAATAAGTATGTATTTGTCTTTACTCTGCAACACTGTATTTCCTTATAACGTGGTATTCCTACATATTCTTTCGGGAAAAAACTCTCCTGTGCGTTCTCTTTTAAGGCTACACGCTTAGACATACACGCAACACCAAAGCTTTTCGAGTTACAACATGTTGTTTAGGAAAAACAAGATAATTATGCACGATGCGGGATTTCCTTAAACGTGGTTTTTGACAAAATTTGACGAAAGAAAAATCTCCTGTGGGTTCTCTTTGAGGCTACACGTTTAGACGTACATGCCACACCAAATCTTTTCGAGTTACAGCGTGTTGTTTAAGAGATACAAGCTAATTTCGCGTGATGTGTTATTTCTTCTCGTAAAGTGTTTCCAATATGTACGTATTTGTCTTTACTCTGCAACACTGTATTTCCTTATCACATGGTATTCTTACATATTCTTTCAAGAGAAAACTATCCTGTGCATTCTCTTTGGAGGCTACACGCTTAGACATACATGCAACACCAAAGCTTTTCGAGTTACAACGTGTTGATTAGGAAAAACAAGATAATTTCGCCCGATGCGGGATTTCCTTAATACGTGGTTTTCTGACAAATTTGACCAAAGAAAATTCTCCTGTGGGTTCTCTTTTGAGGCTACACGTTCAGACGTACATGCCACACCAAATCTTTTTGAGTTACCACGTGTTGTTTTGGAGATTCAAGCTAATTTTGTACCATGCGTTATTTCTTCTCATAATGTGTTTCCAATAAGTACGTATATGTCTTTACTCTGCAGCAATATATTTCCTTATAACGTGGTATTCTTACATTTTCTTTCGAGAGAAAACTCTCCTGTGCTTTCTCTTTTGAGGCTGCACGCTTAGACATACACGCAACCCCAAAGCTTTTCTAGTTACAACGTGTTGCTTAGGAAAAACAAGATAATTTCGCACGATGCGGGATTTCGTTAAAACGTGGTTTTTCTGACAAATTTTGATGAAAGAAAATTCTCCTGTGGGTTCTCTTTTGAGGGTACACGTTTAGACGTACACCGCCACATCAAATCCTTTCGAGTTATAACATGTTGTTTAGGAGATACAAGCTAATTTTGTACTATGTGTTATTTCTTCTTGTAAAGTTTAAGTGTTTCCAATAAGTATGTATTTGTCTTTACTCTGCAACACTGTATTTCCTTATAACGTGGTATTCCTACATATTCTTTCGGGAGAAAACTCTCCTGTGCGTTCTATTTTGAGGCTACACGCTAAGAAATACACGCAACACCAAAGCTTTTCGAGTTACAACGTGTTGTTTAGGAAAAACAAGATATTTTCGCACGATGCGGGATTTCCGTAAAACGTGGTTTTTGACAAATTTTGACCAAAGAAAACTCTCCTGTGGGTTCTCTTTTGAGGCTACACGTTTAGACGTACACACCACACCAAATCTTTTCCAGTTACAACGTGTTGTTTAGGAGATACAAGCTAATTTTGCATGATGCCTTATTTCTTCTCATAAAGTGTTTCCAATAAGTACGTATTTGTCTATACTCTGCAACACTGTATTTCCTTATAACGTGGTATTCTTACATATTCTTTCGATAGAAAACTCTCCTGGGCGTTCCCCTTTGAGGCTACGCACTTAGACATACACGCAACACCAAAGCTTTTCGAGTTACAACGTGTTGTTTAGGAAAAACAAGATAATTACGCACGATGCGGGATTTCCTTAATAAGTGGTTTTCTGGCAAATTTTGACCAAGGAAAATTCCTCTATGGGTTCTCTTTTGAGGCTACACGTTTAGACGTACAGGCCACACCAAATCTTTTTAAGTTACAACGTGTTATTTAGGAGATACAAGCTAATATTTTATGATGCGTTATTTCTTCTTCTAAAGTTTTTCCAATAAGTAAGTATATGTCGTTATTCTGCAACACTGTATTTCCTTATAACGTGGTATTCTTACATATTCTTTCAAGAGAAAACTCTCCTGTGCGTTCTCATTTGAGGCTACACGCTTAGACATATACGCAACACCAAAGCTTTTCGAGTTACAACTTGTTGTTTAGGAAGAACAAGATAATTTCCCACGATGCGGGATTTCGTTAAAACGTGGTTTTCTGACAAACTTTCACGAAAGAAAATTCTCCTGTGGGTTCTCTTTTGAGGCTACACGTTTAGATATACACGCCACACCAAATCTTTTTGAGTTTCAACGTGTTGTTTAGGAGATACAAGCTAATTTTTTAAGATGCGTTATTTCTTCTCGTAAAGTTTAAATGTTTCCAATACGTATGTATTTGCCTTTACTCTGCAACACTGTATTTCTTTAAAACGTTGTAATCTTGCATATTATTTCGAGAGAAAAACTCTCCTGTGCGTTCTCTTGAGAGGCTACATGCTTAGACATACACGCAACACCAAAGCTTTTCGAATTACAACCTGTTGTTTAGGAAAAACAAGATAATTACGGATGATGCGGGATTTCCTTAAAATGTGGTTTTCTGAAAAATTTTGACGAAAGAAAATTCTCCTGTGGGTTCTCTTTTTAGGCTACATGTTTAGTTGTAAACACCACACCAAAACTTTTCTAGTTACAACGTGTTGTTTAGGAGATACAAGCTAATTTTGTACGATGCGTTATTACTTCTCGTAAAGTGTTTCCAATAAGTACGTATTTGTCTTTACTCGGCAACACTGTATTTCCTTATAACGTGGTATTCTTACATATTCTTTCGAGAGAAAACTCTCCTGTGTGTTCTCTTTTGTGGCTACACGCTTAGACATACACGCAACACCAAAGCTTTTTGAGTTACAACGTGTTGTTTAGGAAGAACAAGATAATTTCTCACGATGCGGGATTTCCTTAAAACGTGGTTTTCTGACAAATTTTGACGAAAGAAAATTGTCCTGTGGTTCTCTTTTGAGGCTACACGTTTGGACGTACACGCCACACCAAATCATTTCGAGTTACAACGTGTTGTTTAGGAGATACAAGCTAATTTTGTATGATGCTTTATTTCATCTCGCTAATTTTAAGGGTTTCCATACGTAAGTATTTGTCTTTATTCTGCAACACTGTACTTCCTTTTAACGTGGTATTCTTACTCGAAATACAGTCTTGCAGAGTAAAGACAGATACATACGTATTGGAAACACTTTACGAGAAGGAATAATACATCGTACAAAATTAGTTGTATTTCCTAAACAACACGTTGTAACTCGAAAAGATTTGGTGTGGCATGTACGTTGAAACGTGTAGCCTCAAAAGAGAACCCACAGGAGAATTTTCTTTCGTCAAAATTTGTCAGAAAACCACGTATTAAGCAAATCCCGCATCGTGCGAAATTATCTTTTGTTTCCCTAACAACACGTTTTAACTCGAAATGCTTTGGTGTTTCGTGTATGTCTAAACGTGTGGCCTCAAAGAGAATGCACAGGAGAGTTTTCTCTTGAAAGAATATATAAGAATACCACGTTATAAGGAAACACTGTGTTGCAGAGTAAAGACAAATACGTACATATTAGAAACACTTTACGAGAAGAAATAACGCATCGTACAAAATTAGCTTGTATCTCCTAAACAACACGTTGTAACTTGAAAAGATTTGGTGTGGCGTGTATGTCTAAACGTATGGCCTCAAAGAGAACCCACAGGGGAGTTTTCTCTCAAAAGAATTTATAAGAATACCACGTTATAAGGAAATACAGTGTTGCAGAGTAAAGACAAATATGTACGTATTGCAAACACTTTTCGAGAAGAAAAAACGCATCGTACAAAATTGGCTTGTATCTCCTAAACAACAGGTTGTTACTCAAAAAGATTTGGTGTGGCGTGTACGTCTAAACGCGTAGCCTCAAAAGAGAACCCACAGGAGAATTTTCTTTCGTCAAAATTTGTCAGAAAACCACGTATTAAGGAAATCCTGCATCGTGCGAAATTATGTTGTTTTACCTAAACAACACGTTGTGACTTGAAAAGCTTTGGTGCTGCGTGTATGTCTAAGCATGTAGCCTCAAAAGAGAACGCACAGGAGAATTTTGTCTTGAAAGAATATGTAAGAATACCACGTTATAAGAAAATACAGTGTTGCAGAGTAAAGACAAATAGGTACTTATTGGAAAAACTTTACGAGAAGAAATAATGTATCGTACAAAATTAGCTTGTTCTCCTAAACAACACGTTGTAACTCGAAAAGATTCGGTGTGGCGTGTACATCTAAACGTGGAGCCTCAAAAGGGAACCCACAGGAGAATTTTCTTTCGTCAAAATTTGTCAGAAAACCACGTTTTAAGGAAATCTCGCTTCATGCGAAATTATCTTGTTTTTCCTAAACAACACGTTGTAACTTGAAAAGCTTTGGTGTTGCGTGTATGTCTAAGCGTGTAGCCTCAAAAGAGAACGCACAGGGGAGTTTTCTCTCGAAAGAATATGTAAGAATACCACGTTATTTGGAAATACAGTGTTGCAGAGTAAAGACCAATATGTATGTATTGGAAACACTTTATGAGAAGAAATAACGCATGGTAAAAAATTAGCTTGTATCTCCTAAACAACACGTTGCAACTCGAAAGGGTTTGGTGTGGTGTTTACATCTAAACGTGTAGCCTCAAAAGAGAACACACAGGAGAATTTTCTTTCGTCAAATTTTTTTCAGAAAACCACGTTTTAAGGGAATCCTGCATCATGCGAAATTATGTTGTTTTTCCTAAACAACACGTTGTAACTCGAAAAGCTTTGGGGTTGTGTGTATGCCTAAACGTGTGGCCTCTAAAGAGAACGCACAGGAGAGTTTTCTCTCGAAAGAATATGTAAGAATACAACGTTATAAGGAAATACAGTGTTGCAGAGTAAAGACAAATACATACGTATTGTAAACACTTTACGAGAAGAAATAACGCGTCTACAAAATTAGCTTGTATCTCCTAAACAACACGTGGTAACTCGAAAAGATTTGGTGTGGCATGTACATCTAAACGTGTAGCCTCAAAAGAGAACCCACAGGAGAATTTTCGTTCGTCAAAATTTTTCAGAAAACCAGGATTTAAGGAAATCCCGCATCGTGCGAAATTATTTTGTTTTTCCAAAACAACACGTTGTAACTCGAAAAGCTTTGGTGTTGCGTGTATGTCTAAGCGTGTAGCCTCAAAAGACAATGCACAGGAGAGGTTTCTCTCGAAAGAATATTTAAGAATACCACGTTATATGGAAATACAGTGTTGCAGAGTAAAGACAAATCTGTACATATTGGAAACACTTTACAAGAAGAAATAACGCTTGGTACAAAATTAGCCTGTATCTCCTAAACAACACGTTGTAACTCAAAAGGATTTGATGTGGTCATTACATCTAAACATGTAGCCTCAAAAAGAACCCACAGGAGTATTTTCTTTCGTCAAATTTTTTTCAGAAAACCACGTTTTAAGGAAATCCATCATCGTGCGAAATTATTTTGTTTTTCCTAAACAACACGTTGTAACTCGAAAAGCTTTGGTGTTGCGTGTATGTCTAAGCATGTAGACTCAAAAGAGAATGCACAGTAGAGTATTCTCTCGAACGAATATGTAAGAATACCACGTTATAAGGAAATACAGTGTTGCAGAGTAAAGACAGATACATACGTATTGGAAACACTTTACGAGAAGGAATAATACATCGTACAAAATTAGCTTGTTTTTCCTAAACAACACGTTGTAACTCGAAAAGATTTGGTGTGGCATGTACGTTGAAACGTGTAGCCTCAAAGGAGAACCGACAGGAGAATTTTCTTTCGTCAAAATTTCTCAGAAAACCACGTTTTAAGGAAATCCCGCATCGTGCGAAATTATCTTGTTTTTCCTAAACAACACGTTTTATCTCGAAAAGCTTTGGTGTTGCGTGTATGTCTAAGCGTGTAGTCTCAAAAGAGAACGCACGGGAGAGTTTTCTCTCGAAAGAATATGTAAGAATAACACGTTATTTGGAAATACAGTGTTGCAGAGTAAAGAACAATATGTATATATTGTAAACACTTTATGAGAAGAAATAACGCATGGTAAAAAATTAGCTTGTATCTCCTAAACAACACGTTGTAACTCGAAAAGGTTTGGTGTGGTGTTTACATCAAAACGTGTAGCCTCAAAAGAGAATCCACAGGAGAATTTTCTTTCGTCAAAATTTTTTCAGAAAACCACGTTTTGAGGAAATCCCTCATCATGCGAAATTATCTCGTTTTTCCTAAACAACATGTTGTAACTCCAAAAGCTTTGGGGTTGCGTGTATGTCTAAACGTGTGGCCTCTAAAGAGAACGCAAGGAGAGTTTTCTCTCGAAAGAATATGTAAGAATACCACGTTATAAGGAAATACAGTGTTGCAGAGTAAAGACAAATACGTACGTATTGGAAACACTTTACGAGAAGAAATAACGCATCTACAAAATTGGCTTGTATCTCCTAAACAACACGTTGTAACTTGAAAAGATTTGGTGTGGCGTGTACGTTTAAACGTGTAGCCTCAAAAGAGAACCCACAGGAGAATTTTCTTTCGTCAAAATTTGTCAGAAAACCACGTTTTAAGGAAATCCCGCATCGTGCGAAATTATTTGGTTTTTCCAAAACAACACGTTGTAACTCGAAAAGCTTTGGTGTTGCGTGTATGTCTAAGCATGTAGCCTCAAAAGAGTACACACAGGAGAGGTTTCTCTCGAAAGAATATGTAAGAATACCACGTTATATGGAAATACAGTGTTGCAGAGTAAAGACAAATATGTACATATTGGAAACACTTGACGAGAAGAAATAACGCATGGTACAAAATTAGCTTGTATCTCCTAAACAACACGTTGTGACTCAAAAGGATTTGAGGTGGTGTTTACATCTAAACATGTAGCCTCAAAAGAGGACCCACAGGAGTATTTTCTTTCGTCAAATTTTTTTCAGAAAACCACATTTTAAGGAAATCCCGCATCGTTCCAAATTATTTTGTTTTTCCTAAACAACACGTTGTAACTCGAAAAGATTTGGTGTTGCGTGTATGTCTAGGCGTGTAGCCTCAAAAGGGAAGGCACAGGAGAATTTTCTCTCGAAAGAATATGTAAGAATACCACATTATAAGGAAATACAGTGTTGCAGAGTAAAGACAGATACATACATATTGGAAACACTTTACGAGAAGGAATACTACATCGTACAAAATTAGCTTGTATTTTCTAAACAACACGTTGTAACTCGAAAAGATTTGGTGTGGCGTGTATGTTGAAACGTGTAGCCTCAAAAGAGAACCCACAGGAGAATTTTCTTTCGTCAAAATTTGTCAGAAAACCACGTTTTAAGGAAATGCCGCATCGTGCGAAATTATCTTATTTTTCCTAAACAAGACGTTTTAACTCGAAAATCTTTGGTGTTGCGTGTATGTCTAAACGTGTGGCCTCAAAGAGAATGCACAGGGGAGTTTTCTCTCGAACGAATATATAAGAATACCACGTTATAAGGAAATACAGTGTTGCAGAGAAAAGACAAATATGTACGTATTGGAAACACTTTACGAGAAGAAATAACGCATCGTACAAAATTAGCTTGTATCTCCTAAACAACACGTTGTAACGCGAAAAGATTTGGTGTGTCGTGTACATCTGAATGTGTAGCCTCAAAAGGGAACCCACAGGAGAATTTTCTTTGGTCAAAATTTGTCAGAAAAGCACTTATTAAGGATATCCTGCATCGTGCGAAATTATCTTGTTTTTCCTAAACAACACGCTGTGACTTGAAAAGCTTTGGTGCTGCGTGTATGTCTAAGCGTGTAGCCCCAAAGAGAATGCACAGGAGAATTTTCTCTCGAAAGAATATGTAAGGATACCACGTTATAAGGAAATACAGTGTTGCAGAGTAAAGACAAATAGGTACTTATTGGAAACACTTTACGAGAAGAAATAATGTATCGTACAAAATTAGCTTGTATCTCCTAAACAACAGTTGTAACTCGAAAAGATTCGGTGTGGCGTGTACATCTAAACGTGGTGCCTCAAAAGAGAACCCACAGAAGAATTTTCTTTCGTCAAAATTTGTCAGAAAACCACGTTTTAAGAAAATCCCGCTTCGTGCGAAATTATCTTGTTTTTCCTAAACAACACGTTGTAACTTGAAAAGCTTTGGTGTTGTGTGTATGTCTAAGCGTGTAGCCTCAAAAGAGAACGCACAGGAGAGTTTTCTCTCGAAAGAATATGTAAGAATACCACGTTATAAGGAAATACAATGTTGCAGAGTAAAGACCAATATGTATGTATTGGAAACACTTTATGAGAAGAAATAACGCATGGTGAAATATTAGCTTGTATCTCCTAAACAACACGTTGCAACTCGAAAAGGTTTGGTGTGGTGTTTACATCTAAACGTGTAGCCCCAAAAGAGAACACACAGGAGAATTTTCTTTCGTCAAAATTTTTTCAGAAAACCACGTTTTGAGGAAATCCCGCATCATCCGAAATTATCTTGTTTTTCCTAAACAACACGTTGTAACTCGAAAAGCTTTGGGGTTGCGTGTATGTCTAAACGTGTGGCCTCTAAAGAGAACGCACAGGAGAGTTTTCTCTCGAAAGAATATGTAAGATACCACGTTATAAAGAAATACAGTGTTGCAGAGTAAAGACAAATACGTATATATTGTAAACACTTTACGAGAAGAAATAACGCATCTACAAAATTAGCTTGTATCTCCTAAACAACACGTTGTAACTCGAAAGGATTTGGTGTGGCGTGAACGCCTAAACGTGTAGCCTCAAAAGATAACCCACAGGAGAATTTTCGTTCGTCAAAATTTTTCAGAAAACCACGTTTTAAGGAAATCCCGCATCGTGCGAAATTATTTTGTTTTTCCAAAACAACACGTTGTAACTCGAAAAGCTTTGGTGTTGCATGTATGTCTAAGCGTGTAGCCTCAAAAGAGAACGCACAGGAGAGGTTTCTCTTGAAAGAATATTTAAGAATACTACGTTATATGGAAATACAGTGTTGCAGAATAAAGACAAATATGTACATACTGGAAACACTTTACAAGAAGAAATAACGCATGGTACAAAATTAGCCTGTATCTCCTAAACAACACGTTGTGACTCAAAAGGATTTGATGTGGTGATTACATCTAAACATGTAGCCTCAAAAGAGAACCCACAGGAGTATTTTCTTTCGTCAAAATTTTTTCAGAAAACCACGTTTTAAGGAAATCCATCATCGTGCGAAATTATTTTGTTTTTCCTAAACAACACGTTGTAACTCGAAAAGCTTTTGTGTTGCGTGTATGTCTAAGCATGTAGACTCAAAAGAGAATGCACAGTACAGTATTCTCTCGAACGAATATGTAAGAATACCACGTTATAAGGAAATACAGTGTTGCAGAGTAAAGACAGATACATACATATTGGAAACCCTTTACGAGAAGGAATAATACATCGTACAAAATTAGCTTGTATTTCCTAAACACCACGTTGTAACTCGAAAAGATTTGGTGTGGCGTGTACGTTAAAACGTGTAGCCTCAAAAGAGAACCCACAGGAGAATTTTCTTTCGTCAAAATTTGTCAGAAAACCACATTTTAAGGAAATCCCGCATCATGCGAAATTATCTTGTTTTTCCTAAACAACACGTTTTAACTCGAAAAGCTTTGGTGTTGCGTGTATGTCTAAACGTGTGGCCTCAAAGAGAACGCACAGGAGAGTTTTCTCTCGAAAGAATATATAAGAATACCACATTATAAGGAAAAACAGTGTTGCAGAGTAAAGACAAATACGTACGTATTGGAAACACTTTATGAAAAGAAGTAACACATCGTAAAAAATTAGCTTGTATCTCCTAAACAACACTTTGTAACTCGAAATGATTTGGTATGGCGTGTACGTCTAAATATGTAGCCTCAAAAGAGAACCCACAGGAGAATTATTTTTGGTCAAAATTTGTCAGAAACCACGTATTAAGGAAATCCCGCATCGTGCGAAATTATCTTGTTTTTCCTAAACAACACGTTGTGACTCGAAAAGCTTTGGTGCTGCGTGTATGTCTAAGCGTGTAGCCTCAAAATAGAATGCACAGGAGAGTGTTCTCTCGAAAGAATATGTAAGAATACCACGTTATAAGGAAATACAGTGTTGCCGAGTAAAGACAAATAGGTACTTATTGGAAACACTTTAAGAGAAGAAATAATGTATCGTACAAAATTAGCTTGTATCTCCTAAACAACACGTTGTAACTCGAAAAGATTTGGTGTGGCATGTACATCTAAACGTGCAGCCTCAAAAGGGAAGCCACAGGAGAATTTTCTTTCCTCAAAATATTTCAGAAAACCACGTTTTAAGGAAATCCCGCTTCGTGCGAAATTATCTTGTTTTTCCTAAACAACACATTGTAACTTGAAAAGCTTTGAGGTTGCGTGTATGTCTAAGCATGTAGCCTCAAAAGAGAACGCACAGGGGAGTTTTCTCTCGAAAGAATATGTAAGAATACCACGTTATTTGGAAATACAGTGTTGCAGAGTAAAGACCAATATGTATGTATTGGAAACACTTTATGAGAAGAAATAACGCATGGTAAAAAATTAGCTTGTATCTCCTAAACAACACGTTGCAACTCGAAAATGTTTGGTGTGGTGTTTACATCTAAACGTGTAGCCTCAAAAGAGAACACACAGGAGAATTTTCTTTCGTCAAAATTTTTTCAGAAAACCACGTTTTAAGGAAATCCTGCATCATGCGAAATTATGTTGTTTTTCCTAAACAACACGTTGTAACTCGAAAAGCTTTGGGGTTGCGTGTATGTCTAAATGTGTGGCCTCTAAAGGGAATGCACAGGAGAGTTTTCTCTCGAAAGAATATGTAAGAATACCACGTTATAAGGAAATACAGTGTTGCAGAGTAAAGACAAATACGTACATATTGTAAACACTTTACGAGAAGAAATAACGCGTCTACAAAATTAGCTTGTATCTCCTAAACAACACGTTGTAACTCGAAAAGATATGGTGTGGCATGTACGTCTAAACGTGTAGCCTCAAAAGAGAACCCACAGGAGAATTTTCGTTCGTCAAAATTTTTCAGAAAACCAGGTTTTAAGGGAATCCCGCATCTTGCGAAATTATTTTGTTTTTCCAAAACAACACGTTGTAACTCGAAAAGCTTTGGTGGTGCGTGTATGTCTAAGCGTGTAGCCTCAAAAGACAACGCACAGGAGAGGTTTCTCTAGAAAGAATATTTAAGAATACCACGTTATATGGAAATACAGTGTTGCAGAGTAAAGACAAATATGTACATATTGGAAACACTTTACAAGAAGAAATAACGCATGGTACAAAATTAGCCTGTATCTCCTAAACAACACGTTGTAACTCAAAAGGATTTGATGTGGTCATTACATCTAAACATGTAGCCTCAAAAAGAACCCACATGAGTATTTTCTTTCTTCAATTTTTTTTTCAGAAAACCACGTTTTAAGGAAATCCATCATCGTGCGAAATTATTTTGTTTTTCCTAAACAACACGTTGTAACTCGAAAAGATTTGGTGTTGCGTGTATGTCTAAGCATGTAGACTCAAAAGAGAACGCACAGTAGAGTATTCTCTCGAACGAATATGTAAGAATACCACGTTATAAGGAAATACAGTGTTGCAGAGTAAAGACAGATACATACGTATTGGAAACACTTTACGAGAAGGAATAATTCATCATACAAAATTAGCTTGTATTTCCTAAACAACACGTTGTAACTCGAAAAGATTTGGTGTGGCGTGTACCTTGAAACGTGTAGCCTCAAAGGAGAACCGACAGGAGAATTTTCTTTCGTCAAAATTTCTCAGAAAACCACGTTTTAAGGAAATCCCGCATCGTGCGAAATTATCTTGTTTTTCCTAAACAACACGTTTTAACTCGAAAAGCTTTGGTGTTGCGTGTATGTCTAAGCGTGTAGCCTCAAAAGAGAACACACAGGAGAGTTTTCTCTCGAAAGAATACGTAAGAATAACACGTTATTTGGAAATACAGTGTTGCAGAGTAAAGAACAATATGTATATATTGTAAAAACTTTATGAGAAGAAATAACGCATGGTAAAAAATTAGCTTGTATCTCCTAAACAACACGTTGTAACTCGAAAAGGTTTGGTGTGGTGTTTACATCAAAACGTGTAGCCTCAAAAGAGAATCCACAGGAGAATTTTCTTTCGTCAAATTTTTTTCAGAAAACCACGTTTTAAGGAAATCCCTCATCATGCGAAATTATCTCGTTTTTCCTAAACAACACGTTGTAACTCCAAAAGCTTTGGGGTTGCGTGTATGTCTAAATGTGTGGCCTCTAAAGAGAACGCACAGGAGAGTTTTCTCTCGAAAGAATATGTAAGAATACCACGTTATAAGGAAATACAGTGTTGCAGAGTAAAGACAAATAGGTATGTATTGGAAACACTTTACGAGAAGAAATAACGCATCTACAAAATTAGCTTGTATCTCCTAAACAACACGTTGTAACTCGAAAAGATTTGGTGTGGCGTGTACATCTAAACGTGTAGCCTCAAAAGAGAACCCACAGGAGAATTTTCTTTCGTCAAAATTTGTCAGAAAACCACGTTTTAAGGAAATCCCGCATCGTGCGAAATTATTTGGTTTTTCCAAAACAACACGTTGTACTCGAAAAGCTTTGGTGTTGCGTGTATGTCTAAGCATGTAGCCTCAAAAGAGTACACACAGGAGAGGTTTCTCTCGAAAGAATATGTAAGAATACCACGTTATATGGAAATACAGTGTTGCAGAGTAAAGACAAATATGTACGTATTGGAAACACTTTACGAGAAGAAATAACGCATGGTACAAAATTAGCTTGTATCTCCTAAACAACCCGTTGTGACTCAAAAGGATTTGAGGTAGTGTTTACATCTAAACATGTAGCCTCAAAAGAGAACCCACAGGAGTATTTTCTTTCGTCAAAATTTTTTCAGAAAACCACGTTTTAAGGAAATCCCGCATCGTGCGAAATTATTTTGTTTTTCCTAAACAACACGTTGTAACTCGAAAAGATTTGGTGTTGCGTGTATGTCTAAGCGTGTAGCCTCAAAAGGGAAGGCACAGGAGAATTTTCTCTCGAAAGAATATGTAAGATAACCACGTTATAAGGAAATACAGTGTTGCAGAGTAAAGACAGATACATACATATTGGAAACACTTTATGAGAAGGAATAATACATCGTACAAAATTAGCTTGTATTTTCTAAACAACACGTTGTAACTCGAAAAGATTTGGTGTGGCGTGTACGTTGAAACGTGTAGCCTCAAAAGAGAACCCAAAGGAGAATTTTCTTTCGTCAAAATTTGTCAGAAAACCACGTTTTAAGGAAATCCCGCATCATGCGAAATTATCTTGTTTTTCCTAAACAACACGTTTTAACTCGTAAAGCTTTGGTGTTGCGTGTATGTCTAAACGTGTGGCCTCAAAGAGAATGCACAGGGGAGTTTTCTCTCGAAAGAATATATAAGAATACCACGTTATAAGGAAATACAGTGTTGCAGAGAAAAGACTAATATGTACGTATTGGAAACATTTTACGAGAAGAAATAATGCATCGTACAAAATTAGCTTGTATCTCCTAAACAACACGTTGTAACTCGAAAAGATTTGGTGTGTCGTGTACGTCTAAACGTGTAGCCTCAAAAGAGAACCCACAGGAGAATTTTTTTGGTCAAAATTTGTCAACAAAGCACGTATTAAGGAAATCCTGCATCGTGAGAAATTATCTTGTTTTTCCTAAACAACACGTTGTGACTTGAAAAGCTTTGGTGCTGCGTGTATGTCTAAGCGTGTAGCCTCAAAAGAGAACGCACAGGAGAATTTTCTCTCGAAAGAATATGTAAGGATAACACGTTATAAGTAAATACAGTGTTGCAGAGTAAAGACAAATAGGTACTTGTTGGAAACACTTTACGAGAAGAAATAAAATATCGTACAAAATTAGCTTGTATCTCCTAAACAACAGTTGTAACTCGAAAAGATTCGGTGTGGCGTGTACATCTAAACGTGGAGCCTCAAAAGGGAACCCACAGAAGAATTTTCTTTCGTCAAAATTTGTCAGAAAACCACGTTTTAAGAAAATCCCGCTTCCTGCGAAATTATCTTGTTTTTCCTAAACAACACGTTGTAACTTGAAAAGCTTTGGTGTTGCGTGTATGTCTAAGCGTGTAGCCTCAAAAGAGAACGCACAGGGGAGTTTTCTCTCGAAAGAATATGTAAGAATACCACGTTATTTGGAAATACAGTGTTGCAGAGTAAAGACCAATATGTATGTATTGGAAACACTTTATGAGAAGAAATAACGCATGGTAAAATATTAGCTTGTATCTCCTAACAACACGTTGCAACTCGAAATGGTTTGGTGTGGTGTTTACATCTAAACGTGTAGCCTCAAAAGAGAACACACAGGAGAATTTTCTTTCGTCAAAATTTTTTCAGAAAACCACGTTTTGAGGAAATCCCGCATCATCCGAAATTATCTTGTTTTTCCTAAACAACACGTTGTAACTCGAAAAGCTTTGGGGTTGCGTGTATGTCTAAACGTGTGGCCTCTAAAGAGAATGCACAGGAGAGTTTTCTCTCGAAAGAACATGTAAGAATACCACGTTATAAGGAAATACAGTGTTGCAGAGTAAAGACAAATACGTACATATTGTAAACACTTTACGAGAAGAAATAACGCATCTACAAAATTAGCTTGTATCTCCTAAACAACACGTTGTAACTCGAAAGGATTTGGTGTGGCGTGAACTTCTAAACGTGTAGCCTCAAAAGAGAACCCACAGGAGAATTTTCGTTCGTCAAAATTTTTCAGAAAACCACGTTTTAAGGAAATCCCGCATCGTGCGAAATTATTTTGTTTCTCCAAAACAACACGTTGTAACTCGAAAAGCTTTGGTGTTGCGTGTATGTCTAAGCATGTAGCCTCAAAAGGGAACGCACAGGAGAGGTTTCTCTTGAAAGAATATTTAAGAATACCACGTTATATGGAAATACAGTGTTGCAGAGTAAAGACAAATATGTACATATTGGAAACACTTTACAAGAAGAAATAACGCATGGTACAAAATTAGCCTGTATCTCCTAAACAACACGTTGTGACTCAAAAGGATTTGATGTAGTGATTACATCTAAACATGTAGCCTCAAAAGAGAACCCACAGGAGTATTTTCTTTCGTCAAAATTTTTTCAGAAAACCACGTTTTAAGGAAATCCATCATCGTGCGAAATTATTTTGTTTTTCCTAAACAACATGTTGTAACTCGAAAAGCTTTTGTGTTGCGTGTATGTCTAAGCGTGTAGACTCAAAAGAGAATGCACAGTAGAGTATTCTCTCGAACGAATATGTAAGAATACCACGTTATAAGGAACGTACATACGTATTGGAAACACTTTACGAGAAGGAATAATACATCGTACAAAATTAGCTTGTATTTCCTAAACAACACGTTGTAACTCGAAAAGATTTGGTGTGGCGTGTACGTTGAAACGTGTAGCCTCAAAAGAGAACCCACAGGAGAATTTTCTTTCGTCAAAATTTGTCAGAAAACCACGTTTTAAGGAAATCCCGCATGGTGCGAAATTATCTTGTTTTTCCTAAACAACACGTTTTAACTTGAAAAGCTTTGGTGTTGCGTGTATGTCTAAAAGTGTGGCCTCAAAGAGAATGCACAGGGGAGTTTTCTCTCGAACGAATATATAAGAATACCACGTTATAAGGAAATACAGTGTTGCAGAGAAAAGACTAATATGTACGTATTGGAAACACTTTACGAGAACAAATAACGCATCGTACAAAATTAGCTTGTATCTCCTAAACAACACGTTGTAACTCGAAAAGATTTGGTGTGGCGTGTACGTCTAAACGTGTAGCCTCAAAAGAGAACCCACAGGAGAATTTTCTTTGGTCAAAATTTGTCAGAAAAGCACGTATTAAGGAAATCCTGCATCTTGCGAAATTATCTTGTTTTTCATAAACAACACATTGTGACTTGAAAAGCTTTGGTGCTGCGTGTATGTCTAAGCGTGTAGCCTCAAAAGAGAACGCACAGGAGAATTTTCTCTCAAAAGAATATGTAAGAATACCACGTTATAAGGAAATACAGTGTTGCAGGGTGAAGACAAATAGGTACTTATTGGAAACACTTTACGAGAAGAAATAATGTATCATACAAAATTAGCTTGTATCTTCTAAACAACAGTTGTAACTCGAAAAGATTCGGTGTGGCGTGTACATCTAAACGTGGAGCCTCAAAAGGGAACCCACAGAAGAATTTTCTTTCGTCAAAATTTGTCAGAAAACCACGTTTTAAGAAAATCCCGCTTCGTGCGAAATTATCTTGTTTTTCCTAAACAACACGTTGTAACTTGAAAAGCTTTGGTGTTGCGTGTATGTCTAAGCATGTAGCCTCAAAAGAGAAAGCACAGGAGTGTTGTCTCTCGAAAGAATATGTAAGTATACCACGTTATTTGGAAATACAGTGTTGCAGAGTAAAGACCAATATGTATGTATTGGAAACACTTTACGAGAAGAAATAACGCATGGTAAAATATTAGCTTGTATCTCCTAAACAACACGTTGCAACTCGAAATGGTTTGGTGTGGTGTTTACATCTAAACGTGTAGCCTCAAAAGAGAACACACAGGAGAATTTTCTTTCGTCAAAATTTTTTCAGAAAACCACGTTTTGAGGAAATCCCACATCATCCGAAATTATCTTGTTTTTCCTAAACAACACGTTGTAACTCGAAAAGCTTTGGGGTTGCGTGTATGTCTAAACGTGTGGCCTCTAAAGAGAATGCACAGGAGAGTTTTCTCTCGAAAGAATATGTAAGAATACCACGTTATAAGGAAATACAGTGTTGCAGAGTAAAGACAAATACGTACATATTGTAAACACTTTACGAGAAGAAATAACGCATCTACAAAATTAGCTTGTATCTCCTAAACAACACGTTGTAACTCGAAAGGATTTGGTGTGGCATGTACGTCTAAACGTGTAGCCTCAAAAGAGAACCCACAGGAGAATTTTCGTTCGTCAAAATTTTTCAGAAAACCAGGGTTTAAGGAAATCCCGCATCGTGCGAAATTATTTTGTTTTTCCAAAACAACACGTTGTTACTCGAAAAGCTTTGGTGTTTCTTGTATGTCTAAGCGTGTAGCCTCAAAAGACAATGCACAGAAAAGGTTTCTCTAGAAAGAATATTTAAGAATACCACGTTATATGGAAACACAGTGTTGCAGAGTAAAGACAAATATGTACATATTGGAAACACTTTACAAGAAGAAATAACGCATGGTACAAAATTAGCCTGTATCTCCTAAACAACACGTTGTAACTCAAAAGGATGTGATGTGGTCATTACATCTAAACATGTAGCCTCAAAAAGAACCCACAGAGGTATTTTCTTTCGTCAATTTTTTTTCAGAAAACCACGTTTTAAGGTAATCCCGCATCGTGCGAAATTATTTTGTTTTTCCTAAACAACACGTTGTAACTCGAAAAGCTTTGGTGTTGCGTGTATGTCTAAGCATGTAGACTCAAAAGAGAACGCACAGTAGAGTATTCTCTCGAACGAATATGTAAGAATACCACGTTATAAGGAAATACAGTGTTGCAGAGTAAAGACAGATACATACGTATTGGAAACACTTTACGAGAAGGAATAATACATCGTACAAATTTAGCTTGTATTTCCTAAACAACACGTTGCAACTCGAAAAGGTTTGGTGTGGTGTTTACATCTAAACGTGTAGCCTCAAAAGAGAATACACAGGAGAATTTTCTTTCGTCAAATTTTTTTCAGAAAACCACGTTTTAAGGAAATCCTGCATCATGCGAAATTATGTTGTTTTTCCTAAACAACACGTTGTAACTTGAAAAGCTTTGGGGTTGCGTGTATGTCTAAACATGTGGCTCTAAAGAGAATGCACAGGAGAGTTTTCTCTCGAAAGAATATGTAAGAATACCACGTTATAAGGAAATACAGTGTTGCAGAGTAAAGACAAATACGTAAGTATTGTAAACACTTTACAAGAAGAAATAACGCGTCTACAAAATTAGCTTGTATCTCCTAAACAACACGTTGTAACTCGAAAAGATTTGGTGTGGCATGTACGTCTAAACGTGTAGCTTCAAAAGAGAACCCACAGGAGAATTTTCGTTCGTCAAAATTTTTCAGAAAACCAGGTTTTAAGGAAATCCCGCATCGTGGGAAATTATTTTGTTTTTCCAAAACAACACGTTGTAACTCGAAAAGCTTTGGTGTTTCTTGTATGTCTAAGCGTGTAGCCTCAAAAGACAATGCACAGGAGAGGTTTCTCTAGAAAGAATATTTAAGAATACCACGTTATATGGAAATACAGTGTTGCAGAGTAAAGACAAATATGTACATTTTGGAAACACTTTACAAGAAGAAATAACGCATGGTACAAAATTAGCCTGTATCTCCTAAACAACACGTTGTAACTCAAAAGGATTTGATGTGGTCATTACATCTAAACATGTAGCCTCAAAAAGAACCCACAGGAGTATTTTCTTTCGTCAATTTTTTTTTCAGAAAACCACGTTTTAAGGAAATCCATCATCGTGCGAAATTATTTTGTTTTTCCTAAACAACACGTTGTAACTCGAAAAGCTTTGGTGTTGCGTGTATGTCTAAGCGTGTAGACTCAAAAGAGAACGCACAGTAGAGTATTCTCTCGAACGAATATGTAAGAATACCACGTTATAAGGAAATACAGTGTTGCAGAGTAAAGACAGATACATACGTATTGGATACACTTTATGAGAAGGAATAATACATCGTACAAAATTAGCTTGTATTTCCTAAACAACACGTTGTAACTCGAAAAGATTTGGTGTGGCGTGTACGTTGAAACGTGTAGCCTCAAAGGAGAACCGACAGGAGAATTTTTTTTCGTCAAAATTTCTCAGAAAACTACGTTTTAAGGAAATCCCGCATCGTGCGAAATTATCTTGTTTTTCCTAAACAACACGTTTTAACTCGAAAAGCTTTGGTGTTGCGTGTATGTCTAAGCGTGTAGCCTCAAAAGAGAATGCACAGGAGAGTTTTCTCTCGAAAGAATATGTAAGAATAACACGTTATTTGGAAATACAGTGTTGCAGAGTAAAGAACAATATGTATATATTGTAAACACTTTATGAGAAGAAATAACGCATGGTAAAAAATTAGCTTGTATCTCCTAAACAACACGTTGTAACTCAAAAAGGTTTGGTGTGGTGTTTACATCAAAACGTGTAGCCTCAAAAGAGCATCCACAGGAGAATTTTCTTTCGTCAAATTTTTTTCAGAAAACCACGTTTTAAGGAAATCCCTCATCATGCGAAATTATCTCGTTTTTCCTAAACAACACGTTGTAACTCCAAAAGCTTTGGGGTTGCGTGTATGTCTAAACGTGTGGCCTCTAAAGAGAACGCACAGGAGAGTTTTCTCTCGAAAGAATATGTAAGAATACCACGTTATAAGGAAATACAGTGTTGCAGAGTAAAGACAAATACGTACATATTGGAAACACTTTACGAGAAGAAATATCGCATCTACAAAATTAGCTTGTATCTCCTAAACAACACGTTGTAACTCGAAAAGATTTGGTGTGACGTGTACGTCTAAACGTGTAGCCTCAAAAGAGAACCCACAGGAGAATTTTCTTTCGTCAAAATTTGTCAGAAAACCACGTTTTAAGGAAATCCCGCATTGTGCGAAATTATCTTGTTTTTCCTAAACAACACGTTGTAACTCGAAAAGCTTTGGTGTTGCGTGTATGTCTAAGCATGTAGCCTCAAAAGAGTACACACAGGAGAGGTTTCTCTCGAAAGAATATGTAAGAATACCACGTTATATGGAAATACAGTGTTGCAGAGTAAAGACAAATATGTACGTATTGGAAACACTTTACGAGAAGAAATAACGCATGGTACAAAATTAGCTTGTATCTCCTAAACAACACGTTGTGACTCAAAAGGATTTGAGGTGGTGTTTACATCTAAACATGTAGCCTCAAAAGAGAACCCACAGGAGTATTTTCATTCGTCAAAATTTTTTCAGAAAACCACGTTTTAAGGAAATCCCGCATCGTGGGAAATTATTTTGTTTTTCCTAAACAACACGTTGTAACTCGAAAAGATTTGGTGTTGCGTGTATGTCTAAGCGTGTAGCCTCAAAAGGGAAGGCACAGGAGAATTTTCTCTCGAAAGAATATGTAAGAATACCACGTTATAAGGAAATACAGTGTTGCAGACTAAAGACAGGTACATACATATTGGAAACACTTTACGAGAAGGAATACTACATCGTACAAAATTAGCTTGTATTTCCTAAACAACACGTTGTAACTCGAAAAGATTTGGTGTGGCGTGTACATTGAAACGTGTAGCCTCAAAAGAGAACCCACAGGAGAATTTTCTTTCGTCAAAATTTGTCAGAAAACCACGTTTTAAGGAAATCCCGCATCGTGCGAAATTATCTTGTTTTTCCTAAACAACACGTTTTAACTCGAAAAGCTTTGGTGTTGCGTGTATGTCTAAACGTGTGGCCTCAAAGAGAATGCACAGGGGAGTTTTCTCTCGAAAGAATATATAAGAATACCACGTTATAAGGAAATACAGTGTTGCAGAGAAAAGACAAATATGTACGTATTGGAAACACTTTACGAGAAGAAATTTCGCATCGTACAAAATTAGCTTGTATCTCCTAAGCAACACGTTGTAACTCGAAAAGATTTGGTGTGGCGTGTACGTCTAAACGTGGAGCCTCAAAAGAGAACCCACAGGAGAATTTTCTTTGGTCAAAATTTGTCAGAAAAGCACGTATTAAGGAAATCCTGCATCGTGCGAAATTATCTTGTTTTTCCTAAACAACAAGTTGTGACTTGAAAAGCTTTGGTGCTGCATGTATGTCTAAGCATGTAGCCTCAAAAGAGAACGCACAGGAGAATTTTCTCTCAAAGGAATATGTAAGAATACCACGTTATAAGGAAATACAGTGTTGCAGAGTAAAGACAAATAGGTACTTATTGGAAACACTTTACGAGAAGAAATAATGTATCGTACAAAATTAGCTTGTATCTCCTAAACAACAGTTGTAACTCGAAAAGATTCGGTGTGGCGTGTACATCTAAACGTGGAGCCTCAAAAGGGAACCCACGGAAGAATTTTCTTTCGTCAAAATTTGTCAGAAAACCACGTTTTAAGAAAATCCCGCTTCGTGCGAAATTATCTTGTTTTTCCTAAACAACACGTTGTAACTTGAAAAGCTTTGGTGTTGCGTGTATGTCTAAGCGTGTAGCCTCAAAAGAGAACGCACAGGAGAGTTGTCTCTCGAAAGAATATGTAAGAATACCACGTTATAAGGAAATACAGTGTTGCAGAGTAAAGACAAATACATACATATTGTAAACACTTTAGGAGAAGAAATAACGCATGGTAAAATATTAGCTTGTATCTCCTAAACAACACGTTGCAACTCGAAAAGGTTTGGTGTGGTGTTTACATCTAAACGTGTAGCCTCAAAAGAGAACACACAGGAGAATTTTCTTTCGTCAAAATTTTTTCAGAAAACCACGTTTTGAGGAAATCCCGCATCATCCGAAATTATCTTGTTTTTCCTAAACAACAGGTTGTAACTCGAAAAGCTTTGGGGTTGCGTGTATGTCTAAACGTGTGTCCTCAAAAGGGAACGCACAGGAGAGGTTTCTCTTGAAAGAATATTTAAGAATACCACGTTATATGGAAATACAGTGTTGCAGAGTAAAGACAAATATGTACATATTGGAAACACTTTACAAGAAGAAATAACGAATGGTACAAAATTAGCCTGTATCTCCTAAACAACACGTTGTGACTCAAAAGGATTTGATGTGGTGATTACATCTAAACATGTAGCCTCAAAAGAGAAACCACAGGAGTATTTTCTTTCGTCAAAATTTTTTCAGAAAACCACGTTTTAAGGAAATCCATCATCGTGCGAAATTATTTTGTTTTTCTTAAACAACACGTTGTAACTCGAAAAGCTTTTGTGTTGCGTGTATGTCTAAGCGTGTAGACTCAAAAGAGAACGCACAGGAGAGTATTCTCTCGAACGAATATGTAAGAATACCACATTATAAGGAAATACAGTGTTGCAGAGTAAAGACAGATACATACGTATTGGAAACACTTTACGAGAAGGAATAATACATCGTACAAAATTAGCTTGTATTTCCTAAACAACACGTTGTAACTCGTAAAGATTTGGTGTGGCGTGTACGTTGAAACATGTAGCCTCAAAAGAGAACCCACAGGAGAATTTTCTTTCGTCAAAATTTGTCAGAAAACCACATTTTAAGGAAATCCCGCATAGTGCGAAATTATCTTGTTTTTCCTAAACAACACGTTTTAACTCGAAAAGCTTTGGTGTTGCGTGTATGTCTAAACGTGTGGCCTCAAAGAGAACGCACAGGAGAGTTTTCTCTCGAAAGAATATATAAGAATACCACATTATAAGGAAATACAGTGTTGCAGAGTAAAGACAAATACGTACGTATTGGAAACACTTTATGAAAAGAAGTAACGCATCATAAAAAATTAGCTTGTATCTCCTAAACAACACTTTGTAACTCGTAATGATTTGGTGTGGCGTGTACGTCTAAACATGTAGCCTCAAAAGAGAACCCACAGGAGAATTATTTTTGGTCAAAATTTGTCAGAAAACCACGTATTAAGGAAATCCCGCATCGTGCGAAATTATCTTGTTTTTCCTAAACAACACGTTGTGACTCGAAAAGCTTTGGTGCTGCGTGTATGTCTAAGCGTGTTGCCTCAAAAGAGAATGCACAGGAGAGTTTTCTCTCGAAAGAATATGTAAGAATACCACGTTATAAGGAAATACAGTGTTGCAGAGTAAAGACAAATAGGTACTTATTGGAAACACTTTAAGAGAAGAAATAATGTATCATACAAAATTAGCTTGTATCTCCTAAACAACACGTTGTAACTCGAAAAGATTTGGTGTGGCATGTACGTCTAAACGTGTAGCCTCAAAAGGGAAACCACAGGAGAATTTTCTTTCGTCAAAATTTGTCGGAAAACCACGTTTTAAGGAAATCCCGCATCGTGCGAAATTATCTTGTTTTTCCTAAACAACACGTTGTAACTCGAAAAGCATTGGTGTTTCGTGTATGTCTAAGCATGTAGCCTCAAAAGAGAACGCACAGGAGAGTTTTCTCTCGAAAGAATATGTAAGAATACCACGTTATTTGGAAATACAGTGTTGCAGAGTAAAGACCAATATGTATGTATTGGAAACACTTTATAAGAAGAAATAACGCGTGGTAAAATATTAGCTTGTATCTCCTAAACAACACGTTGCAACTCGAAAAGGTTTGGTGTGGTGTTTACATCTAAACGTGTAGCCTCAAATGAGAACCCACAGGAGAATTTTCTTACGTCAAAATTTGTCAGAAAACCACATTTTAATGAAATCCCGCATCGTGCGAAATTATCCTGTTTTTCCTAATCAACACGTTGTAACTCGAAAAGCTTTGGTGTTGCGTGTATGTCTAAGCGTGTAGCCTCCAAAAAGAACGCACAGGATAGTTTTCTCTCTACAGAATATGTAAGAATACCACGTTATAAGGAAATACAGTGTTGCAGAGTATAGTCAAATATGTACTTATTGGAAACACTTTACGAGAAGAAATAACGCATCATGCAAAATTAGCTTGTATCCCCTAAACAGCACGTTGTAACTCGAAAAGATTTGGTGTGGCGTTTACGTCTAAACGTGTAGCCTCAAAAGAGAACCCACAGGAGAATTTTATTTGTCAAAATTTTTCAGAAAACCACGTTTTAAGGAAATCCCGCATCGTGAGAAATTATCTTGTTTTTCCTAAACAACACGTTGTAACTCGAAAAGCTTTGCTGTTGCATGTATGTCCAAGTGTGTAGCCTCAAATGAGAACGCACAGGAGAGTTTTCTCTCGAAAAATATGTAAGAATACCACGTTATAAGGAAATACAGTTTTGCAGAGTAAAGACAAATACTTATTTATTGGAAAAACTTTACGAGAAGAAATAACGCATCTTACAAAATTAGCTTGTATTTCCTAAACAACACGTTGTAACTTAAAAAGATTTGGTGTGGCCTGTACATGTAAACGTGTAGTCTCAAAGGAGAACCCATAGGAGAATTTTCTTTGGTCAAAATTTGTCAGAAAACCACGTATTAAGGAAGTCCCTCATCGTGAGAAATTATCTTGTTTTTCCTAAACAACACATTGTAACGCGAAAAGCTTTGGTGTTGCGTGTATATCTAAGCGTGTAAACTCCAAAGAGAACGCACAGGAGAGTTTTCTCTCGAAAGGATATGTAAGAATACCACGTTATAAGGAAATACTGTGTTGCAGAGTAAAGACAAATATGTATGTATTGGAAACCCATAAACTTTAAGAGATGAAATAAAGCATCGTACAAAATTAGCTTGTATCTCCTAAACAACACGTTGTAACTCGAAAGGATTTGGTGTGGCGTGTACGTCTAAACGTGTAGCCTCAAAAGAGAACCCACAGGACAATTTTCTTTCGTCAAAATTTTTCAGAAAACCACGTTTTAAGGAAATCCCGCATCGTGAGAAATTATCTTGTTCTTCCTAAAGAACACGTTTTAATTCGAAAAGCTTTGGTGTTGGGTGTATGTGTAAGCATGTAGCCCCAAAAGAGAACGCACAGGAGAGTTTTCTCTCGAAAGAATATGTAAGAATACCACGTTATAAGGAAATACAGTGTGGCAGAGTAAAGACAAATACGTACATAATGGAAGCACTTTATGAGAGAAATAACGCATCTTGCAAAATTAGCTTGTATGTCCTAAACAACACTTTGTAACTCGAAAAGATTTGGTGTAGCGTGTACGTCTAAAAGTGTAGCCTCAAAAGAGAATCCACAGGAGAGTTTTCTTTCCTCAAAATTTGTCAGAAAACCACGTTTTAAGGAAATCCCGCATCCTGCGAAATTATCTTTTTTTCCTAATTAACACATTGAAACTAGAAAAGCTTTGGTGTTGCGTGTATGCCTAAGCGTGTAGCCTCAAAAGAGAATGCACAGGAGAGTTTTCTCTCGAAAGAATATGTAAGAATACCACGCTATAAGGAAATATATTGCTGCAGAGTAAAGACAAATACGTACGTATTGGAAACACATTATGAGAAGACATAACGCATGGTAAAAATTAGCTTGTATCTCCGAAACAACACATGGTAACTCAAAATGATTTGGTGTGGCATGTACATCTAAACGTGTAGCCTCAAAAGAGAACCCACAGGAGAATTTTCTTACGTCAAAATTTGTCAGAAAGCCACGTTTTAAAGAAATCCCGCATCGTGCGAAATTATCTTGTTTTTCCTAATCAACACATTGTAACTCGAAAAGCATTGGTGTTACGTGTATGTCTAAGCGTGTAGCCTCCAAAGAGAACGCACAGGATAGTTTTCTCTCGAAAGAATATGTAAGAGTACCACGTTATAAGGAAATACAGTGTTGTAGAGTTTAGACAAATACGTACTTATTGGAAACACTTTAGGAGAAGAAATAACGCATCATGCAAAATTAGCTTGTATCTCCTAAACAACACGTTGTAACTCGACAAGATTTGGTGTGGCGTGTATGTCTAAACGTGTAGCCTCAAAAGAGAACCCACAGGAGAGTGTTCTTTCATCAAAATTTGTCACAAAACCACATTTTAAGGAAATACCACATCGTGCGAAATTATCTTGTTTTTCCTAAACAACATGTTGTAACTCGAAAAGCTTTGGTGTTGCGTGTATGTCTAAGCATGTAGCCTCAAAAGAGAACGCACAGGAGAGTTTTCTTCCGAAAGAATATGTAGGAATACCACGTTATAAGGAAATACAGTGTTGCAGAGTAAAGACAAATGCATACTTATTGGAAACACTTAAGCTTTACGAGAAGAAATAACACATAGTAAAAATTAGTTTGTATATCCTAAACAACACGTTATAACTCGAAAGGATTTGGTGTGGCGTGTACGTCTAAACGTGTAGCCTCAAAAGAGAACCCACAGGAGAATTTTGTTTCATCAAAATTTGTCAGAAAACCACGTTTTAAGGAAATCCCGCATCATGCGAAATTATCTTGTTTTTCCTAAACAACACATTGTAACTCGAAAAGCTTTGGTGTTGTGTGAATGTCTAAGCGTGTAGCCTCCAAAGAAAACGCACAGGAGAGTTTTCTCTCGAAAGAATATGTAAGAATACCACGTTATAAGGAAATACAGTGTTGCAGAGTAGAGGCAAATATATACATTTTGGAAACACTTAAACTTTACGAGAAGAAATAATTCATCGTTAAAAAATTAGCTTGTATCTGCTAAACAACAAGTTGTAACTCAAAAAGATTTGGTGTGGCATGTACGTCTAAACGTGTAGCCTCAAAAGAGAATGCACAGGAGAGTTTTCTCCCGAAAGAATATGTAGGAATACTACGTTATAAGGAAATACAGTGTTGCAGAGTAAAGACAAATACAAACTTATTGGAAACACTTAAGCTTTACGAGAAGAAAAACACATAGTACAAAATTAGCTTGTATATCCTAAACAACACGTTATAACTCGAAAGGATTTGGTGTGGCGTGTACATCTAAACGTGAAGCCTCAAAGAGAACCCACAGGAGAATTTTCTTTCGTCACAATTTGTCAGAAAACCATGTTTTAAGGAAATCCCGCATCATGCGAAATTACCTTGTTTTTCCTAAACAACACGTTGTAACTGGAAAAGCTTTGGTGTTGCGTGAATGTCTAAGCATGTAGCCTCCAAAGAGAATGCACAGGAGAGTTTTCTCTCGAAAGAATATGTAAGATTACCACGTTATAAGGAAATACAGTGTTGCAGAGTAGAGGCAAATATATACATTTTGGAAACACTTAAACTTTACGAGAAGAAATAATTCATCGTTAAAAAATTAGCTTGTATCTGCTAAACAACAAGTTGTAACTCAAAAAGATTTGGTGTGGCATGTACGTCTAAACGTGTAGCCTCAAAAGAGAACGCACAGGAGAGTTTCCTCTCGAAAGAATATGTAAGAATACCACGTTATAAGGAAATATATTGCTGCAGAGTAAAGACAAATACATACGTATTGGAAATATTTTATGAGAAGAAATAACGCATGGTACAAAATTTGCTTGTATCTCCTAAACAACACGTGGTAACTCAAAAAGATTTGGTGTGGCGTGTACGTCTAAATGTGTAGCCTCAAAAGAGAACCCACAGGAGAATTTTCTTACGTCAAAATTTGTCAGAAAACCACGTATTAAGGAAATCCCTCATAGTGCGAAATTATCTTGGTTTTCCTAAACAACACGTTGTAACGCGAAAAGCTTTGGTGTTGCGTGTATGTCTAAGCGTGTAGCCTCAAAAGAGGACGCACAGGAGAGTTTTCTCTCGAAAGAAGATATAAGAATACCACGTTATAAGGAAATACAGTGTTGCAGACTAAAGGCAAATACGTACGTATTGGAAACACTTTAGAGAAGAAATAATGCATCGTACAAAATTAGCTTCTATCTCCTAAACAACACGTTGTAACTCGTAAAGATTGGGTGTGGCATGTACGTCTAAACATGTAGCCTCAAAAAAGAACCCACAGGAGAATTGTTTTTCGTTAAAATTTGTCAGAAAACCATGTTTTAAGGAAATCACTCATCGTGCGAAATTATCTTTTTTTTTCCTAAACAACATGTTGTAACTCGAAAAGCTTTGATGTTGTGTGTATGTCTAAGCGTGTAGCCTCAAAAGAGAACGCACAGGAGAGTTCTCTCTCGAAGGAACATGTAAGAATACAACATTATAAGGAAATACAGTTTTGCAGAGTAAAGACAAATACGTATGTATTTGAAACACTTTATGAGAAGAAATAACGCATCGTAAAAAATTAGTTTGTATCTCCTAAAAAACACGTTAACTCGAAAAGATTTGGTGTGGCGTGTACGTCTAAACGTGTAGCCTCAAAAGAGAACACACAGGAGAATTTTCTTTCGTCAAAATTTGTCAGAAAACCACTTATTAAGGAAATCCCACATCGTGCGAAACTATCTTGTTTTTCCTAAACAACACATTGTAACTCGAAAATCTTTGGTGTTGCGTGTATGTCTAAGCATGTAGCCTCAAAAGAGAACGGAAAGGAGAGATTTCTCTCGAAAGAGTATGTAAAAATACCACGTTATAAGGAAATACATTGTGGCAAATTAAAGATACATACGTACCTTTTGGAAACACTTAAACTTTACGAGAAGATATAAAGTATCGTAAAAAATTAGCTTGTATCTCCTAAACAACACGTTGTAACTCGAAAAGATTTGGTGTGGCGTGTACGTCTAAACATGTAGCCTCAAATGAAAACCCTCAGAAGAATTTTCTTTCGTCAAAATTTGTCAGAAAACCACGTTTTAAGGAATTCCCGCATCATGAGAAATTATTTTGTTTTTCCTAAACAACACGTTCTAACTCGAAATGCTTTGGTGTTGCGTGTATGTCTAAGCGTGTATCCTCAAAAGAGAATGCACAGGAGAGTTTTCTCTCGAAAGAATATGTACGAATACCATGTTATAAGGAAATAAACTGTTGTAAAGACAAATACGTACGTATTGGAAACACTTTAGGAGAAGAAATAACGCATCGTACAAAATTAGCTTGTATATCCTAAACAACACGTTGTAATTCGAAAAGATTTGGTGTGGTGTGTACCTCTAAACGTGTAGCCTCAAAAGAGAACCCACAGGAGAATTTTCTTTCGTCAAAATTTTTCAGAAAACCACGTTTTAAGGAAATCCCGCATCGTGCGCAATTATCTTGTTTTTCATAAACAAAACATTGTAACTCGAAAAGCTTTGGTGTTGGGTGTGTGTCTAAGCGTGTAGCCTCAAAAGAGAATGCACAGGAGAGTTTTCTCTCGAAAGAATATGTAAGAATACCACGTTATAAGGAAATATATTGCTGCAGAGTAAAGACAAATACATATGTATTGGAAACATATTATGAGAAGAAATAACGCATGGTACACAATTATCTTGTATCTCCTAAACAACACGAGGTAACTCAAAAAGATTTGGTGTGGCGTATAGTCTAAATGTGTAGCCTCAAAAGAGAACCCGCAGGAGAATTTTCTTACATCAAAATTTGTCAGAAAATCACGTTTTAAGGAAATCCCGCATCGTGCGAAATTATCTTGTTTTTCCTAATCAACACGTTGTAACTCAAAAAGCTTTGGTGTTGCGTGTATGTCTAAGCATGTAGCCTCCAAAGAGAACGCACAGGATAGTTTTCTCTCGAAAGAATATATAAGAATACCACGTTATAAGGAAATAGAGTGTTGCAGAGTAAAGACAAATATGTATGTATTGGAAACCCTTAAATTTTACGAGATGAAATAAAGCATCGAACATAATTAGCTTGTATCTCCTAAACAACACGTGGTATCTCAAAAAGATTTGGTGTGGCCTGTACGTCTAAACGTGTAGCCTCCACAGAGAACACACAGGACAATTTTCTTTCGTCTAAATTTGTCAGAAAACCACGTTTTACGGAAATCCCGCATCGTGAGAAATTATCTTGTTCTGCTTAAACAACACGTTGTAACTCAAAAAGCTTTGGTGTTGCGTGTATGTCTAAGCGTGTAGCCTCAAAAGAGAACGCAAAGGAGAGTTTTTTCTCGAAAGAATATGTAAGAATGCAACGTTATAAGAAAATACAATGTTGCAGAGTGAAACAAATACGTACGTATTGGAAACACTTTAGGAGAAGAAATAACGCATGGAACAAAATTAGCTTGTATCTCCTAAACAACACGTTGTAACTCGAAAGGATTTGGTGTGGCGTGTACGTCTAAACGTTTAGCCTCAAAAGAAAACCCACTGAAGAATTTTCTTTTGTCAAATTTGTCAGAAAACCACATATTAAGGAAATCCTGCATTGTGCGAAATTATCTTGTTTTTTCCTAAAAAACCTATTGTAACTCGAAAAGCTTTGGTGTTGCTTTTTGTCTCAGTGTGTAGCCTCAAAAGAAAACACACAGGAGAGTTTTCACTCGAAAGAATATGCAAGAATACCAGGTTATAAGGAAATACAGTGTTGCAGAGTAAAGACAATACGTACGTATTGGAAACACTTTACGAGAAGAAATAAGGCATCATACAAAATTAGCTTGTATCTCCTAAACAACAGGATGTAACTGGAAAGGATTTGGTGTGGCATGTACGTCTAAACATGTAGCCTCAAAAGAGAACCCACAGGAGAATTTTCTATCGTCAAAATTTGTGAGAAAACCACGTTTTAAGGAAATCCCTCATCGTGCAAAATTATCTTGTTTTTCTTAAACAGCACGTTGTAACTCGAAAAGCTTTGGTGTTGCGTGTATGTCTAAGCATGTAGCCTCAAAAGAGAATGCAAAGGAGAGTTCTTTCTCGAAAGAATATATAAGAATACCACGTTATAAGGAAATACAGTGTTGCAGAGTAAAGACAAATAAGTACATATTGGAAACACTTTACGAGAAGAAATAACGCATCGTACAAAATTAGCTTGTATCTCCTAAACAACACGTTGTAACTCGAAATGATTTGGTGTGGCGTGTACGTCTAAACGTATAGCCTCAAAAGAGAACCCACAGGAGAATTTTCTTTGGTCAAATTTGTCAGAAAACCACGTATTAAGGAAATTCTGCATCGTGCGAAATTATCTTGTTTTTCCTAAACAACACGATGTAACGCAAAAAGCTTTGGTGTTGAGTGTATGTCTCAGCGTGTAGCCTCAAAAGAGAACACACAGGAGAGTTTTCTCTCGAAAGAATATGTAAGAATACCACGGTATAAGGAAATACAGTGTTGCAGAGTAAAGACGAATAGGTACGTATTGGAAACCCTTAAACTTTACGAGATGAAATAAAGCATCGTACAAAATTAGCTCCTATCTCCTAAACAAAACGTTGTAACTCGAAAAGATTTCGTGTGGCGTGTACATCTAAACGTGTAGCCTCAAAAGAGAACCCACAGGACAATTTTCTTTCTTCAAATTTTTCAGAAAACCACGTTTTAAGGAAATCCCACATCGTGCGAAATTATCTTGTTTTTCCTAAACAACACGTTGTAACTCGAAAAGCTTTGGTGTTGCGTGTATGTCTAAGCATGTAGACTCAAAAGAGAGCATACAAGAGAGTTTTCTCTCGAAAGAATATGTAAGAATACCACGTTATAAGGAAATACAGTGTTGCAGAATAAAGACAAATACGTACTTATTGGAAACACTTTATGAGAAGAAATAACGCATCGTAAAATATTAGCTTGTATCTCCTAAACAACACGATGTAACTCGAAAAGATTTGGTGTGGCGTGTATGTCTAAACGTGTAGCCTCAAAAGAGAACCCACAGGAGAATTTTCTTTGGTCAAAATTTGTCAGAAAACAACGTATTAAGGAAATCCCGCATTGTGCAAAATTATCTTGTTTTTCCTAAACAACGCATTGTAACTGGAAATGCTTTGGTGTTGTGTGTATGTCTATGCGTGTAGCCCCAAAAGAGAACACACAGGAGAGTTTTCTCTCGAAAGAATATGTAAGAATACCACGTTATAAGGAAGTACACTATTGCAGAATAATGACAAATAGTTACGTATTGGAAACCCTTAAACTTTACGAGATGAAATAAATCATATTACAAAATTAGCTTGTATCTCCTAAACAACACGTTGTAACTCGAAAAGTTTTGGTGTGGCGTGTACGTCTAAACGTGTAGCCTCAAAAGAGAACCACAGGACAATTTTCTTTCTTCAAAATTTGTCAGAAAACCACGTTTTAAAGAAATCCCGCATCGTGAGAAATTATCTTGTTCTTCCTAAACAACATGTTGTAACTCGAAAAGCTTTGGTGTTGCGTGTATGTCTAAGCGTGTAGCCTCAAAAGAGAACACACAGGAGAGTTTTCTCTCGAAAGAATATGTAAGAATACCACGTTATAAGGAAATACAGTGTTGCAGAATAAAGACAAATACGTACTTATTGGAAACACTTAAACTTTACGAGAAGGAAGAGCGCATCGTACAAAATTAGCTTGTATCTCCTAAACAACACGTTGTAACTTGAAAAGATTTGGTGTGGCGTGTACATCTAAAGGTGTAGCCTCAAAAGAGAACCCTCAGGAGTATTTTCTTTCATCGAAATTTGTCAGAAAACCACGTTTTAAGGAAATCCCGCATCATGCGAAATTATCTTGTTTTTCCTAAACAACACATTGTAACTCGAAAAGCTTTGGTGTTGTCTGTATGTCTAAGCCTGTAGCCTCAAAAGAGAACGCACAGGAGAGTTTTCTCTCGAAAGAATATGTAAGAATACCACGTTATAAGGAAATACAGTGTTGCAGAGAAAAGGCAAATACGTATGTATTAGAAACACTTAAACTCTACGAGAAGAAATAACGCATCGTAAAAATATTAGCTTGTATCTCCTAAACAGCATGGTGTAACTCAAAAAGATTTGGTGTGGCGTGTACGTCTAAACGTGTATCCTCAAAAGAGAACCCACAGGAGAATTTTCTTTCATCAAAATTTGTCAGAACACCACGTTTTAAGTAAATCCCGCATCGTGGGAAATTATCTTGTTCTTCCTAAACAACATGTTGTAACTCGAAAAGCTTTGCTGTTGCGTGTATGTCTAAGCGTGTAGCCTCAAAAGCGAATGCACAGGAGAGTTTTCTCTCAAAAGAATAAGAAAGAATACCACGTTATAAGGAAATACAGTGTTGCAGAGTAAAGACAAATACGTATGTATTGGAAACCCTTAAACTTTACGAGATGAAATAAAGCATCGTACAAAATTAGCTTGTATCTCCTAAACAACACATTGTAACTCGAAAAGATTTGGTGTGGCGTGTACGTCTAAACATGTAGCCTCAAAAGAGAACCCACAGGACAATTTTCTTTCGTCAAAATTCGTCAGAAATCCACGTTTTAAGGAAATCCCGCATCGTGAGAAATTATCTTGTTCTTCCTAAACAACACGTTTTAACTCGAAAAGCTTTGGTGTTGGGTGTATGTCTAAGCGTGTAGCCCCAAAAGAGAACTCATAGGAGAGTTTTCTCTCGAAAGAATATGTAAGAATACCACGTTATAAAGAAATACAGTGTTGCAGAGTTAAGGCAAATACATACGTATTGGAAACACTTTATGAGAGAAATAACGCATCTTGCAAAATTAGCTTGTATCTCCTAAACAACACGTTGTAACTCGAAAAAATTTCGTGTGGCATGTACGTTTAAACGTGTAGCCTCAAAAGAGAACCCACAGGAGAGTTTTCTTTCGTCAAAATTTGTCAGAAAACCATGTTTTAATGAAATCCCGCATCGTGCGAAATCATCTTGTTTTTCCTAAACAAAACGTTGTAACTCGAAAAGCTTTGGTGTTGCGTGTATTTCTAAGCGTGTAGCCTCAAAAGAGAACGCAAAGGAGAGTTTTCTCTCGAAAGAATATATAAGAATACCACGTTATTAGGAAATACAGTGTTGCAGAGTAAAGACAAATACGCACGTATTGGAAACACTTTATGAGAAGAAATAACGCATCACACAAAATTAGCTTGTATCTCCTAAACAACGCGTTGTAATTTAAAAAGATTTGGTGTGGCCTGTACGTCTAAATGTGTAGCCTCAAAAGAGAACCCATAGGAGAATTTTCTTTGGTCAAAATTTGTCAGAAAACCACGTATTAAGGAAATCCCGCATCGTGCAAAATTATCTTGATTTTCCTAAACAACATGTTGTAACTCAAAAAGGGATTTCCTTAAAACGTGGTTTTCTGTCAAATTTTGACGAAGAAAATTATCCTGTGGGTTCTCTTTTGAGGCTACACGTTTAGACGTACACACCACACCAAAACTAATTTTGTACGATGCCTTATTTCTTCTCGTAAAGTTTAAGTGTTTCAAATAAGTACGTATTTGTCTTTACACTGCAACACTGTATTTCCTTATAACGTAGTATTCTTACATATTCTTTCGAGAGAAAACTCTCCTGTGCATTCTTTTCGAGTTACAACATGTTATTTAGGACATACAAGTTAATTTTGCAAGATGCGTTATTTCTCTCATAAAGTGTTTCCAATAAGTACGTATTTGTCTTTGCTCTGCAACACTGTATTTCCTTATAACATGGTATTCTTACATATTCTTTCGAGAGAAAATTCTCCTGTGCATTCTCTTTTGAGGCTACACGCTTTGACATACATGTAACACCAAAGCTTTTCGAGTTACAATGTGTTGTTTAGGAAAAACAAGATAAATTAGCACGATGCGGGATTTCCTTAAAATGTGGTTTTCTTACAAATTTTGAGGAAAGAAAATACTCCTGTGGGTTCTCTTTTGAGGCTACACATTTAGCCGTACACGCCACACCAAATCTTTTCGAGTTACAACGTGTTGTTTAGGAGATACAAGCTAATTTTTTACGATGCGTTATTTCTTCTCATAAAGTTTAAGTGTTTCCATAATGTACATATTTGCCTTTACTCTGCAACACTGTATTTCCTTATAACGTGGTTTTCTTGCATATTCTTTCGATAGAAAACTCTCATGTGCGTTCTCCTTTGAGGCTCCATGCTTAGACAAACACGCAACACCAAAGCTTTTCGAGTTACAACGTGTTGTTTATGAAAAACAACATAATTTCGCACGATGCTGGATTTCCTTAAAACGTGGTTTTCTGACAAATTTTGACGAAATAAAACTCTCCTGTGGGTACTCTTTTGAGGCTACACATTTAAACGTACACGCCACACGAAATCTTTTCGAGTTACAACGTGTTGTTTAGGACATACAAGCTAATTTGGCAAGAAGCGTTATTTCTCTTATAAAGTGTTTCCAATATGTACGTATTTGTCTTTACTCTGCAACACTGTATTTCCTTATAACGTGGCATCCTTACATATTCTTTCGAGAGAAAACTCTCCTGTGCGTTCTCTTTTGAGGCTACATGCTTAGACATATACGCAACACCAAAGCTTTTCGAGTTACAATGTGTTGTTAAGAAAAACAAGATAATTTAGCACGATGCGGGATTTCCTTAAAACGTGGTTTTCTGACAAATTTTGACGAAAGAAAATTCTCCTGTGGGTTCTCCTTTGAGGCTAAACGTTTAGACATACACACCACACCAAATATTTTTGAGTTTTATCCTGTTGTTTAGGAGATACAAGCTCATTTTGTACCATGCATTATTTCTTCTCTTAAAGTGTTTCCCTTACTTACGTATTTGTCTTTACTCTGCAGCACTGTGTTTCTTTATAACGTGGTATTCCTACATATTCTTTCGAGAGAAACCTCTCCTGTGCATTCTCTTTTGAGGCTACACGCTTAGACATACATGCAACACCAACGCTTTTCGAGTTACAATGTGTTGTTTATGAAAAACAAGATAATTTCGCACAATGCGGGATTTCCTTAAAACGTGGTTTTCTGAAAAATTTTAAGGAAAGAAAATTCTACTGGGGGTTCTCTTTGGAGGCTACACGTTTAGACATACACGGCACACCAAATGTTTTCAAGTTACAACGTGTTGTTTAGGACATACAAGCTAATTTTGCATGATGTGTTATTTCTCTCATAAAGTGTTTCCAATACATATGTATTTGTCTTTACTTTGCAACCCTGTATTTCCTTATAACGTGGTATTCTTACTTTTTCTTTCGAGAGAAAACTCTTTTGTGCATTCTCTTTTGAGGCTATACGCTTAGATATACACACAACACCTAAGCTTTGCGAGTTAAAACGTGTTGTTTAGGAAGAACAAGATAATTTCTCACAATGCGGGATTTCCTTAAAACTTGGTTTTCTGACAAATTTTGAAGAAAGAAAATTGTCCTGTGGGTTCTCTTTTGAGGCTACACGTTTAGACGTACAGGCCACACCAAATCCTTTCGAGTAACAATGTGTTGTTTAGGAGTTACAAGCTAATTTTGTATGATGCTTTATTTCATCTCGTAAAGTTTAAGGGTTTCCAATATGTACGTTTTTGTCTTTACTCAGCAACACTGTACTTCCTTATAAAGTGGTATTCTTACCTATTCTTTCTAGAGAAAACTCTCCTGTGCATTCTCTTTTGAGGCTACACGCTTTGACATACACGCAACACCAAAGCTTTTCGAGTTACAATGTGTTGTTTAGGAAAAACCAGATAATTTAGCACGATGCGGGATTTCCTTAAAACGTGGTTTTCTGACAAATATTGACGAAAGAAAATACTCCTGTGGGTTCTCTTTTGATGCTACACATTTAGACGTACACGCCACACCAAATCTTTTCAAGTTACAACGTGTTTTTTAGGAGATACAAGCTAATTTTTTACGATGCGTTATTTCTTCTCATAAAGTTTAAGTGTTTCCATTACGTACATATTTGCCCTTACTCTGCAACACTGTATTTCCTTATAACGTGGTATTCTTGCATATTCTTTCGATAGAAAACTCTCCTGTGTATTCTCCTTTGAGGCTACATGCTTAGACATACACGCAACATCAAAGCTTTTCGAGTTACAACGTGTTGTTTATGAAAAACAACATAATTTCGCACGATGCGGGATTTCCTTAAAACGTGGTTTTCTGAAAAATTTTGACGAAATAAAACTCTCCTGTGGGTACTCCTTTGAGGCTACACGTTTAGACGTACACGCCACACCAAATCTTTTCGAGTTACAACGTGTTCTTTAGGACATACAAGCTAATTTTGCAAGATGCGTTATTTCTCTCATAAAGTGTTTCCAATATGTACGTATTTGTCTTTACTCTGCAACACTGTATTTCCTTATAGCGTGGTATCCTTACATATTCTTTCGAGAGAAAACTCTCCTGTGCATTCTCTTTTGAGGCTACATGCTTAGACATACACGCAACACCAAAGCTTTTCGAGTTACAACGTGTTGTTTAGGAAAAACAAGATAATTTAGCACGATGCGGGATTTCCTTAAAACGTGGTTTTCTGACAAATTTTGACGAAAGAAAATTCTCCTGTGTGTTCTCCTTTGAGGCAAAACGTTTAGACATACACGCCACACCAAATCTTTTTGAGTTATATCGTGTTGTTTAGGAGATACAAGCTAATTTTGTACCATGCATTATTTCTTCTCGTAAAGTGTTTCCCTTACTTACGTATTTGCCTTTACTCTGCAGCACTGTGTTTCATTATAACGTGGTATTCTTACATATTCTTTCGAGAGAAACCTCTCCTGTGTGTTCTCTTTTGAGGCTAAACGCTTAGACATACATGCAACACCAAAACTTTTCGAGTTACAATGTGTTGTTTATGAAAAACAAGATAATTTCGCACGATGCGGGATTTCCTTAAAACGTGGTTTTCTGAAAAATTTTGACGAAAGAAAATTCTACTGGGGGTTGTCTTTGGAGGCTACACGTTTAGACATACATGGCACACCAAATGTTCTCAAGTTACAACGTGTGGTTTAGGACATACAAGCTAATTTTGCATGATGCGTTATTTCTCTCATAAAGTGTTTCCAATACATATATATTTGTCTTTACTTTGCAACCCTGTATTTCCTTATAACGTGGTATTCTTACTTATTCTTTCGAGAGAAAACTCTCCTGTGCGTTCTCTTTTGAGGCTATACGCTTAGATATACATACAACACATAAGCTTTTCGAGTTAAAACGTGTTGTTTAGAAAGAACAAGATAATTTCTCACAATGCAGGATTTCCTTAAAACTTGGTTTTCTGACAAATTTTGAATAAAGAAAATTGTCCTGTGGGTTCTCTTTTGAGGCTACACGTTTAGACGTACAGGCCACACCAAATCCTTTCGAGTAACAACGTGTTGTTTAGGAGTTACAAGCTAATTTTGTACGATGCTTTATTTCATCTCGTAAAGTTTAAGGGTTTCCAATATGTACATTTTTGTCTTTACTCAGCAACACTGTACTTCCTTATAAAGTGGTATTCTTACCTATTCTTTCGAGAGAAAACTCTCCTGTGTGTTCTCTTTTGAGGCTACATGCTTAGACATACATGCAACACCAAAGCTTTTCGAGTTACAACGTGTTGTTTAGGATAAACAAGATAATTTCGCACGATGCGGGATTTCCTTAATACATGGTTTTCTGACAAATTTTGACCAAAGAAAATTCTCCTGTGGGTTCTCTTTTGAGGCTACACGTTTAGACGTACAAGCCACACCAAGTCTTTTCGAATTAAAACCTGTTGTTTAGGAGATACAAGATAATTTTTTACGATGCGTTATTTCTTCTCGTAAAGTGTTTCCAATAAGTACATATTTGTCTTTACTCTGCAACACTGTATTTCCTTACAACGTGGTATCCTTACATATTCTTTCGAGAGAATACTCTCCTGTGCCTTCTCTTTTGAGGCTACATGCTTAGACATACACGCAACACCAACGCTTTTCGAGTTACAATGTATTGTTTATGAAGAACAAGATAATTTCTCACGATGTGGGATTTCCTTAAAACGTGGTTTTCTGACAAATTTTGACGAAAGAAAATTGTTCTGTGGTTCTCTTTTGAGGCTACACATTTAGACTTACACGCCACACCAAATCTTTTCGAGTTACAACGTGTTGCTTAGGAGATACAAGCTAATTTTGTACAATGCTTTATTTCATCTCATAAAATTTAAGGGTTTCCAATACGTAAGTATTTGTCTTTATTCTACAACACTGTACTTCCTTATAACGGGGTATTCTTACATATTCTTTCGAGAGAAAACTCTCCTGTATGTTCTCTTTTGAGGCTACACGCTTAGACATCCATGCAACACGAAAGATTTTCGAGTTACTACGTATTGTTTAGGAAAAACAAGATAATTTCGAACGATGCTGGATTTCCTTAAAACGTGGTTTTCTGAAAATTTTGACGAAAGAAAATTCTCCTATGGGTTCTCTTTTGAGGCTACAGGTTTAGACGTACACGCCACACCAAATCTTTTCGAGTTACAACGTGTTTTTTTAGGAGATACGAGCTAATTTTGTACGATGCTTTATTTCATCTCGTAAAGTTTAAGGGTTTCCAATACATACGTATTTGTCTTTAATCTGCAACACTGTATTTCCTTATAACGTGGTATTCTTACATATTCTTTCGAAAGAAAACTCTCCTGTGTGTTCTCTTTTGAGGCTACACGCTGAGAAATACACGCAACACAAAAGCTTTTCGAGTTACAACGTGTTGTTTAAGAAAAACAAGATAATTTCGCACGATGCGGGATTTCCTTAAAACGTGGTTTTCTGAAAATTTTGATGAAAGAAAATTCTCCTATGGGTTCTCCTTTGAGGCTACACGTTTAGACATACAGGCCACACCAAATCTTTTCGAGTTACAACGTGTTGTTTAGGAGATACGAGCTAATTTTGTAAGATGCTTTATTTCATCTCGGAAAGTTTAAGGGTTTCCAATACGTACGTATTTGTCTTTACTCTGAAACACTGTATTTCCTTATAATGTGGTATTCTTACATATTCTTTTGAGAGAAAACTCTCCTGTGTGTTCTCTTTTGAGGCTACACGGTGAGACATACACGCAACACCAAAGCTTTTCGAGTTACAACGTGTTGTTTAGGAAAAACAAGATAATTTCGCACGATGCAGGATTTCCTTAATATGTGGTTTTCTGACAAATAAGACCAAAGAAAATTCTCCTGTGGGTTCTCTTTTTGAGGCTACACGTTTAGACGTACACGCCACACCAAATCTTTTCGAGTTACAACGTGTTGTTTAGGAGATACAAGCTAATTTTTAAGGATGCATTATTTCTTCTCATAAAGTGGTTCCAATACGTACTTATTTGTCTTTACTCTGCTACACTGTATTTCCTTATAACGTGGTATTCTTACATATTATTTCGAGGGAAAACTCTCCTGTGCGTTCTCTTTTGAGGCTAAACGCGTAGACAAACACACAACGCCAAAGATTTTCGAGTTACAATGTGTTCTTTAGGAAAAACAAGATAATTTCGCACGATGCGAGATTTCCATAATACGTGGTTTTCTGAAAAATTTTGATGAAAGAAAGTTCTCCTGTGGGTTCTCTTTTGAAGCTACACGTGTAGAGGTACGAGCCACACCAAATCTTTTCGAGTTACAACGTGTTGTTTAGGAGATACAAGCTAATTTTTTACAATGCGTTATTTCTTCTCTTAAAGTGTTTCCAATAGGTACGTAGTTGTCTTTACTCTGCAACACTGTATTTCCTTATAACATGGTATTCTTACATATTCTTTCGAGAGAAAACTCTCCTGTGCATTCTCTTTTGAGACTACACGCATAGACATACACGCACACCAAAGCTTTTCGAGTTACAACGTGTTGTTTAGGAAAAACAAGATAATTTCGCACGATGCGATATTTCCTTAAAACGTGGTTTCTGACAAATTTTGATGAAAGAAAATTCTCCTGTGGGTTCTCGTTTGAGGCTACACTTTTAGACGTACATGTCACACCAAATCTTTTCGAGTTACAACGTGTTGTTTAGGAGATACAAGCTAATTTTTTACGGTGCGTTATTTCTTCTTGTAAAGTATTTCCAATATGTCCGTATTTGTCTTTACTCTGCAACACTGTATTTCCTTATAACATTGTATTCTTACATGTTCTTTTGAGAGAAAACTCTCCTGTGCGTTCTCTTTAGAGGCTACACGCTTAGATATACACGCAACACCAAAGCTTTTCGAGTTACAACGTGTTGTTTAGGAAAAACAAGATAATTTTAAACGATGCGGGATATCCTTAAAACGTGGTTTTCTGACAAATTTTGACTAAAGAAAGTTCTCCTGTGCATTGTCATTTGAGGCTACAGGTTTAGACGTACATGCCACACCAAATCTTTTCGAGTTACAACTTGTTGTTTGGGAGATACAAGCAAATATTTTCGATGCGTTATTTCTTCTTGTAAAGTGTGTCCAATACGTAATTAATTGTCTTTACTCTGCAACACTGTATTTCCTTATAACGTGGTATTTTTACATATTCTTTCGAGGGAAAACTCTCCTGTGCGTTTTCTTTTGGGCTACACGCTTAGACATACACGCAACGCCAAAGCTTTTCGAGTTACAACGTGTTGTTTAGGAAAAACAAGATAATTTCGCACGATGCGAGATTTCCATAAAACGTGGTTTTCTGAAAAATTTTGACGAAAGAAAATTCTCCTGTGTGTTCTCTTTTGAGGCTACATGTTTAGACGTACAAGTCACACCAAATCTTTTCGAGTTACAACGTGTTGTTTAGGAGATACAAGCTTAATTTGTACGATGCGTTATTTCTTCTCATAAAGTGTTTCCAATAAGTACTTATTTGTCTTTACCCTGCAAAATTGTATTTCCTTATAACGTGGTATTCTTACATATTCTTTCGAGAGAAAACTCTCCTGTGCCTTCTCTTTTGAGGCTCCACACTTACACATACACGCAACACCAAAGCTTTTCGAGTTACAACATGTTGTTTAGGAAAAAGAAGATGATTTTGCATGATGCGGGATTTCCTTAAAACGTGGTTTTCTGAAAAATTTTGACAAAAGAAAATTCTCCTGTGGGTTCTCTTTTGAGGCTACACATTTAGACGTACATGCCACACCAAATCTTGTCGAGTTACAACGTGTTGTTTAGGAGATACAAGCTAATTTTTTACGATGTGTTTATTCTTCTCGTAAAGTGTTTCCAACACATACGTATTTGTCTTTACTCTGCAACATTGTATATCCTTATAACGTGGTATTCTTACATATTCTTTCGATAGAAAACTATCCTGTGCGTTCCATTTTGAGACTACACACTTAGACATACAGGCAACACCAAAGCATTTCGAGTTACAACGTGTTGTTTATGAAAAACAAGATAATTTCGCACGATGCGGGATTTCCTTAAAACGTGGTATTCTTACAAATTTTGACAAAAGAAAATTCTCCTGTGGGTACTCTTTTGATGCTACACGTTTAGAGGTACACGCCACACCAAATCCTATCGAGTTACCATGTGTTGTTTAGGAGATACAAGCTAATTTTGTACGATGCTTTATTTCTACTCGTAAAGTGTTTCCAAACTTACGTATTTGTCTTTACTCTGCAACACTGTATTTCCTTATAATGTTGAATTCTTACATGTTCTTGCCAGAGAAAACTTTCCTGTGCATTCTCTTTAGAGGCGACATGCTCAGACATACACGCAACACCAAAGCTTTTTGAGTTACAACCTGTTGTTTAGGAAAAACAAGATAATTTTGCACGATGCAGATATTTCTTAAAACGTGGTTTTCTGACAAATTTTGAGGAAAGAAATTTCTCCTGTGCATTGTCTTTTGAGGCTACAGGTTTAGACGTACACACCACACCAAATCTTTTCGAGTTACAACTTGTTGTTTAGGAGATACAAGCAAATTTTTTACGATGCGTTATTTCTTCTTGTAAAGTGTTTCCAATATGTAAGTATTTGTCTTTATTCTACAACACTGTATTTCCTTATAACATGGTATTCTTACATATTTTTTCAAGAGAAATCTCTCCTGTGAGTTCTCTTTTGAGGCTACAAGCTTAGACATACACGCAACACCAAAGCTTTTCGAGTTACAACGTGTTGTTTAGGAGATACAAGTTAATTTTGTACTATGCGTTATTTCTTGTCGTAAAGTGTTTCCAATATGTACTTAATTGTCTTTACTCTGCAACACTGTATTTGCTTATAACGTGGTATTCTTACATATTCTTTCAAGAGAAAACTCTCCTGTGCGTTCTCTTTTGGGCTACACGCTTAGACATACACGCAACGACAAAGCTTTTCGAGTTACAACGTGTTGTTTAGGAAAAACAAGATAATTTCGCACGATGCGAGATTTCCATAAAACGTGGTTTTCTGAAAAATTTTGACGAAAGAAAGTTCTCCTGTGGGTTCTCTTTTTAGGCTACACGTTGAGACATACATGTCACACCAAATCTTTTCAAGTTACAACGTGTTGTTTAGGAGATACAAGCTAATTTTGTACGATGCGTTATTTCTTCTCATAAAGTGTTTCCAATAAGTACTTATTTGTCTTTACTCTGCAAAATTGTATTTCCTTATAACGTGGTATTCTTGCATATTCTTTCGAGAGAAAACTCTCCTGTGCCTTCTCTTTTGAGGCTCCACACTTACACATACACGCAACACCAAAGCTTTTCGAGTTACAACATGTTGTTTAGGAAAAAGAAGATGATTTCGCATGATGCGGGATTTCCTTAAAACGTGGTTTTATGAAAAATTTTGAAGAAAGAAAATTCTCCTGTGTGTGCTCTTTCGAGGCTACAGGTTTAGACGTACATGCCATACCAAATCATTTCGAGTTACAACGTGTTGTTTAGGAGATACAAGCTAATATTTTTCGATGCGTTAATTCTTCTCGTAAAGTGTTTCCAGTACGTAAGTATTTGTCTTTACTCTGCAACATTGTATTTCCTTATAACGTGGTATTCTTACATATTCTTTCGAGATAAAGCTATCCTGTGCATTCTCTTTTGAAGTTACACGCTTAGACACACACGCAACACCAAAGCTTTTCGAGTTACAACGTGTTGTTTAAGAAAAACAAGATAATTTCGCACGATGCGAGATTTCCTTAAAACCTAGTTTCTGACAAATTTTGATGAAAGAAAATTCTCTTGTGGGTTCTCTGTTGAGGCTACACGTTTAGACATACATGTCTCACCAAATCTTTTAGAGTTACAATGTGTTGTTTAGGAGATGCAAGCTAATTTTGTACGATGTGACATTTCTTCTCGTAAAGGGTTTCCAATATGAACTTATTTGTCTTTACTCTGCATAATTGTATTTCCTTATAACGTGGTATTCTTACATAATCTTTCAAGAGAAAACTCTCCTGCGCCTTCTCTTTTGAGGCTACACGCGTACACATACACGCAACACCAAAGCTTTTCGAGTTACAACATGTTGTTTAGGAAAAAGTAGATGATTTCGCACGATGCGGGATTTCCTTGAAACGTGGTTTTCTGAAAAATTTTGACGAAAGAAAATTCTCCTGTGGGTTCTCTTTTGAGGCTACACGTTTAGACGAACATGCCACACCAAATCTTTTCGAGTTACAACGTGTTGTTTCGGAGATACAAGCTAATTTTTTAGGATGTGTTAATTATTCTCGTAAAGTGTTTCCAAGACTTATGTATTTGTCTTTACTCTGCAAAACTGCATTTCCTTATAACGTGGTATTCTTACATATTCTTTCAAGAGAAAACTATCCCGTGCTTTCCCTTTTGCGGCTACACACTTAGACAAAGAGGCAACACCAAAGCTTTTCGAGTTACAATGTGTTGTTTATGAAAAACAAGATAATTTCGCACGATGCAGGATTTCCTTAAAACGTAGTTTTCTGAAAAATTTTGACGAAAGAAAATTCTTCAGTGGGTTTTCTTTTGAGGCTACATGTTTAGACGTATACGCCACACCAATTCCTTTCGAGTTACCACGTGTTGTTTAGGAGATACAACCTAATTTTGTATGATGCGTTATTTATTCTCGTGAAGTGTTTCCAATATGTACGTATTTTTCTTTACTCTGCAACACTTTATTTCGTTATAACGTTGTATTGTTACATATTCTTTCGAGAGAAAACTCTACTGTGCGTTCTCTTTAGAGGCTACACACTTAGACATACACGCAACGCCAAAGATTTTCGAGTTAGAATGTGCTGTTTAGGAAAAACAAGGTAATTTCGCACGATGCGAGATTTCCATAAAACGTGGTTGTCTGAAAAATGTTGACAAAAGAAAGTTCTCCTGTGGGTTCTCTTTTGAGGCTACACATGTAGAGGTACGAGCCACACCAAATCTTTTCGAGTTACAACGTGTTGTTTAGGAGATACAAGCTAATTTTGTACGATGCATTATTTCTTCTCTTAAAGTGTTTCCAATAGCATTTGTCTTTACTCTGCAACACTGTATTTCCTTATAACGTGGTATTCTTACATATTCTTTCGAGAGAAAACTCTCCTGTGCGTTCTCTTTTGAGGCTACACGCTTAGACATACACGCAACACCAAAGCTTTTCGAGTTACAACGTGTTGTTTAGGAAAAACAAGATAATTTCGCACGATGCGAGATTTCCTTAAAACGTGGTTTCTGACAAATTTTGATGAAATAAAATTCTCCTGTGGGTTCTCTTTAGAGGCTACGCTTTTAGACGTACACGTCAAACCAAATCTTTTCAAGTTACAACGTGTTGTTTAGGAGATACAAGCTAATTTTGTATGATGCGTTATTTCTTCTCGTAAAGTGTTTCCAATATGTACTTATTTGTCTTTACCCTGCAAAATTGTATTTCCTTATAACGTGGTATTCTTACATATTCTTTCGAGAGAAAACTCTCCTGTACCTTCTCTTTTGAGGCTCCACACTTACACATACACGCAACACCAAAGCTTTTCGAGTTACAACATGGTGTTTAGGAAAAAGAAGATGATTTCGCATGATGCGGGATTTCCTTAAACGTGGTTTTCTGAAAAATTTTGACAAAAGAAAATTCTCCTGTGGGTTCTCTTTTGAGGCTACACATTTAGACGTACATGCCACACCAAATCTTGTCGAGTTACAACGTGTTGTTTAGGAGATACAAGCTAATTTTTTACGATGTGTTTATTCTTCTCGTAAAGTGTTTCCAACACATATGTATTTGTCTTTACTCTGCAACATTGTATATCCTTATAACGTGGTATTCTTACATATTCTTTCGATAGAAAACTATCCTGTGCGTTCCATTTTGAGGCTACACACTTAGACATACAGGCAACACCAAAGCTTTTCGAGTTACAACGTGTTGTTTATGAAAAACAAGATAATTTCGCATGGTGCGGGATTTCCTTAAAACGTGGTATTCTTACAAATTTTGAGGAAAGAAAATTCTCCTGTGGGTACTCTTTTGACGCTACACGTTTAGAGGTACATGCCACACCAAATCCTATCGAGTTACAACGTGTTGTTTAGGAGATACAAGCTAATTTTGTATGATGCTTTATTTCTTCTCGTAAAGTGTTTCCAAACTTACGTATTTGTCTTTACTCTGCAACACTGTATTTCCTTATAATGTTGAATTCTTACATGTTCTTGCGAGAGAAAACTTTCCTGTGCATTCTCTTTAGAGGCGACATGCTCAGACATACACGCAACACCAAAGCTTTTAGAGTTACAACGTGTTGTTTAGGAAAAACAAGATAATTTTGCACGATGCAGATATCCTTAAAACGTGGTTTTCTGACAAATTTTGACGAAAGAAAGTTCTCCTGTGCATTGTCTTTTGAGGCTACAGGTTTAGACGTACACGCCACACCAAATCTTTTCGAGTTACAACTTGTTGTTTAGGAGATACAAGCAAATTTTTTACGATGCGTTATTTCTTCTTGTAAAGTGTTTCCAATATGTAAGTATTTGTCTTTATTCTACAACACTGTATTTCCTCATAACGTGGTATTCTTACATATTCTTTCAAGAGAAAACTCTCCTGTGAGTACTCTTTTGAGGCTACACGCTTAGACATACACGCAACACCAAAGCTTTTCGAGTTACAACGTGTTGTTTAGGAGATACAAGTTAATTTTGTACGATGCGTTATTTCTTGTCGTAAAGTGTTTCCAATATGTACTTAATTGTCTTTACTCTGCAACACTGTATTCCCTTATAACGTGGTATTCTTACATATTCTTTCGAGAGAAAACTCTCCTGTGCGTTCTCTTTTGGGCTACACGCTTAGACATACACGCAACGACAAAGCTTTTCGAGTTACAACGTGTTGTTTAGGAAAAACAAGATAATTTCGCACGATGCGAGATTTCCATAAAACGTGGTTTTCTGAAAAATTTTGACGAAAGAAAGTTCTCCTGTGGGTTCTCTTTTGAGGCTACACGTTGAGACATACACGTCACACCAAATCTTTTCAAGTTACAACGTGTTGTTTAGGAGATACAAGCTAATTTTGTACGATGCCTTATTTCTTCTCATAGTGTTTCCAATAAGTACTTATTTGTCTTTACTCTGCAAAATTGTATTTCCTTATAACGTGGTATTCTTACATATTCTTTCGAGAGAAAACTCTCCTGTGCCTTCTCTTTTGAGGCTCCACACTTACACATACACGCAACACCAAAGCTTTTCGAGTTACAACATGTTGTTTAGGAAAAAGAAGATGATTTCGAATGATGCGGGATTTCCTTAAACGTGGTTTTCTGAAAAATTTTGAAGAAAGAAAATTCTCCTGTGGGTTCTCTTTCGAGGCTACACGTTTAGACGTACATGCCATACCAAATCTTTTCGAGTTACAACGTGTTGTTTAGGAGATACAAGCTAATTTTTTTCGATGCGTTAATTCTTCTCGCAAAGTGTTTCCAGTAAGTATTTGTCTTTACTCTGCAACATTGTATTTCCTTATAACGTGTTATTCTTACATATTCTTTCGAGATAAAACTATCCTGTGCATTCTCTTTTGAAGTTACACGCTTAGACACACACGCAACACCAAAGCTTTTCGAGTTACAACGTGTTGTTTAGGAAAAACAAGATAATTTCGCACGATGCGGGATTTCCTTAAAACGTGGTTTCTGACAAATTTTGATGAAAGAAAATTCTCTTGTGGGTTCTCTGTTGAGGCTACACATTTAGACGTACATGTCACACCAAATCTTTTAGAGTTACAATGTGTTGTTTAGGAGATACAAGCTAATTTTGTACGATGTGATATTTCTTTTCGTAAAGGGTTTCCAATATGTACTTATTTGTCTTTACTCTGCATAATTGTATTTCCTTATAACGTGGTATTCTTACATAATCTTTCAAGAGAAAACTCTCCTGTGCCTTCTCTTTTGAGGCTACACGCGTACACATACACGCAACACCAAAGCTTTTCGAGTTACAACATGTTGTTTAGGAAAAAGTAGATGATTTCGCACGATGCGGGATTTCCTTGAAAAGTGGTTTTCTGAAAAATTTTGACGAAAGAAAATTCTCCTGTGGGTTCTCTTTTGAGGCTACACGTTTAGACGAACATGACACACCAAATCTTTTCGAGTTACAACGTGTTGTTTCGGAGATACAAGCTAATTTTTTAGGATGTGTTAATTATTCTCGTAAAGTGTTTCCAAGACTTACGTATTTGTCTTTACTCTGCAACACTGCATTTCCTTATAACGTGGTATTCTTACATATTCTTTCGAGAGAAAACTATCCCGTGCTTTCCCTTTTGCGGCTACACACTTAGACAAAGAGGCAACACCAAAGCTTTTCGAGTTACAATGTGTTGTTTATGAAAAACAAGATAATTTCGCACGATGCAGGATTTCCTTAAAACGTAGTTTTCTGAAAAATTTTGACGAAAGAAAATTCTTCAGTGGGTTTTCTTTTGAGGCTACATGTTTAGACGTACACGCCACACCAATTCCTTTCGAGTTACCACGTGTTGTTTAGGAGATACAACCTAATTTTGCATGATGCGTTATTTATTCTCATAAAGTGTTTCCAATATGTACGTATTTTTCTTTACTCTGCAACACTTTATTTCCTTATAACGTTGTATTCTTACATATTCTTTCGAGAAAAAACTCTACTGTGCGTTCTCTTTAGAGGCTACACGCTTAGCCATACACGCAACGCCAAAGCTTTTCGAGTTACAATGTGCTGTTTAGGAAAAACAAGATAATTTCGCACGATGCGAGATTTCCATAAAACGTGGTTGTCTGAAAAAGGTTGACGAAAGAAAGTTCTCCTGTGGGTTCTCTTTTGAGGCTACACATGTAGAGGTACGAGCCACACCAAATCTTTTCGAGTTACAAAGTGTTGTTTAGGAGATACAAGCTAATTTTGTACGATGCATTATTTCTTCTCTTAAAGTGTTTCCAATAGCATTTGTCTTTACTCTGCAACATTGTATTTCCTTATAACGTGGTATTCTTACATATTCTTTCGAGAGAAAACTCTCCTGTGCCTTCTCTTTTGAGGCTATACGCTTAGACGTACACGCAACACCAAAGGTTTTCGAGTTACAACGTGTTGTTTAGGAAAAACAAGATAATTTCGCACGATGCGATATTTCCTTAAAACGTGGTTTCTGACAAATTTTGATGAAATAAAATTCTCCTGTGGGTTCTCTTTTGAGGCTACACTTTTAGACGTACACGTCACACCAAATCTTTTCAAGTTACAACGTGTTGTTTAGGAGATACAAGCTAATTTTGTATGATGCGTTATTTCTTCTCGTAAAGTGTTTCCAATATGTACTTATTTGTCTTTACTCTGCAAAATTGTATTTCCTTATAACGTTGTATTCTTACATATTCTTTCGAGAGAAAACTCCCCTGTGCCTTCTCTTTTGAGGCTCCACGCTTACACATACACGCAACACCAAAGCTTTTCGAGTTACAACATGTTGTTTAGGAAAAAGAACATGATTTCGCACGATGCGGGATTTCCTTAAAACGTGGTTTTCTGAAAATTTTTGAAGAAAGGAAATTCTCCTGTAGGTACTCTTTTGAGGCTACACGTTTAGACGTACATGCCACACCAAATCTTTTCGAGTTACAACGTGTTGTTTAGGAGAAACAAGCTAATTATTTACGGTGCGTTAATTCTTCCCTTAAAGTGTTTCCAATACGTACATATTTGTCTTTACTCTGCAACATTGTATTTCCTTATAACGTGGTATTCTTACATATTCTTTCGAGATAAAACTATCCTGTGCGTTCTCTTTTGAGGTTACACACTTACACATACACGCAACACCAAAGATTTCTGAGTTATAACGTGTTATTTAGGAAAAACAAGATAATTTCGCACGATGCGATATTTCCTTAAAACGTGGTTTCTGACAAATTTTGATAAAAGAAAATTCTCTTGTGGGTTCCCTTTTGAGGCTACACGCTTAGACGTACACGTCACACCAAATCTTTTCGAGTTACAACGTGTTGTTTAGGAGATACAAGCTAATTTTTTACGATGCGTTATTTCTTCTTGTAAAGTGTTTGCAATATGTACTTATTTGTCTTTACCCTGCAAAATTGTATTTCCTTATAACGTGGTATTCTTACATATTCTTTTGAGAGAAAACTCTCCTGTGCCTTCTCTTTTGGGGCTCCACGCTTACACATACACGCAACACCAAAGCTTTTCGAGTTACAACATGTTGCTTAGGAAAAAGAAGATGATTTCGCACGATGCGGGATTTCCTTAAAGCGTGGTTTTCTGAAAAATTTTGAAGAAAGAAAATTCTCCTGTGGGTTCTCTTTTGCGGCTACACGTTTAGACGTACAAGGCACACCAAATCTTTTCGAGTTACAACGTGTTGTTTCGGAGATACAGGCTAATTTTTTAACATGCGTTACTTCTGCTCGTAAAGTTTTCCAATGCGTACTTATTTGTCTTTATTCTGCAACACTGTATTTCCTTATAACGTTGTATTCTTACATATTCTTTCGAGAGAAAACTCTCCTGTGCGTTCTCTTTACAGGCTACACGCTTAGACATACACACAACCCCAAAACTTTTTGAGTTACAATGTGTCGTTTAGGAAAAACAAGATAATTTCGCACGATGCGAGATTTCCATAAAACGTGGTTGTCTGAAAAATTTTGACGAAAGAAAGTTCTCCTGTGGGTTCTCTTTTGAGGCTACACGTGTAGAGGTACGAGCCACACCAAATCTTTTCGAGTTACAACGTGTTGTTTAGGAGATACAAGCTAATTTTGTACGATGCATTATTTCTTCTCTTAAAGTGTTTCCAATAGTATTTGTCTCTACTCTGCAACATTATATTTCCTTATAACGTGGTATTCTTTCATATTCTTTCGAGAGAAAACTCTCTTGTGCCTTCTCTTTTGAGGCTCCACGCTTAGACATACAGGCAACACCAAAGCTTTTCGAGTTACAACGTGTTGTTTATGGAAAACAAGATAATTTTGCACGATGCGGGATTTCCTTAAAACGTGGGTTTCTGACAAATTTTGACTAATGAAAATTCTCCTGTGGCTTCTCTTTTGAGTCTACACGTTTAGACGTGCACGCCACACCAAATCCTTTCGAGTTACCACGTGTTGTTTAAGAGATACAAGCTAATTTTGTATGATGCGTTATTTCTTTTCATAAAGTGGTTCCAATATGTATGTATTTGTCTTTACTCTGCAACACTGTATTTCCTTATAACGTTGTGTTCTTACATGTTCTTTCGAGAGAAAACTCTCCTGTGCATTCTCTTTAGAGGCTACATGCTCAGACATACACGCAACACCAAAGCTTTTCGAGTTACAACGTGTTGTTCAGGAAAAACAAGATAATTTTGCACGATGCGGGATTTCCTTAAAACGTGGTTTTCTGACAAATTTTGACGAAAGAAAGTTCTCCTGTGGGTTCTCTTTTGAGGCTACACGTGTAGCCGTACGAGGCACACCAAATATTTTTGAGTTACAACGTGTTGTTTAGGAGATACAAGCAAATATTGTACGATGCGCTATTTCTTCTCGTAAAGTGTTTCCAATAAGTACATATTTGTCTTTACTCTGCAACACTGTATTTCCTTATAACATGTTATTCTTACAAATTCTTTCGAGGGAAAACTCTCCTGTGCATTCTCTTTTGAGGCTACACGATTAGACAAGCACGCAACACCAAAGCTTTTTGAGTTACAACATGTTGTTTAGGAAAAGAAGATGATTTCGCACGATGAGGGATTTCCTAAAAACCTGGTTTTCTGAAAAATTTTGACGAAAGAAAATTCTCCTTTGGGTTCTCTTTTGAGGCTATATATTTAGACGTACACGGCACACCAAATCTTTTCGAGTTACAACGTGTTGTTTAGGAGATACAAACTAATTTTTTTATTATGCGTTAATTCTCCTAAAGTGTTTCCAATACGTACGTATTTGTCTTTACTCTGCAACACTGTATTTCCTTATAACGTGGTATTCTTACATATTCTTTCGAGAGAAAACTATCCTGTGCATTCCCTTTTGAAGCTAAACACTTAGACATACAGGCAACACCAAAGCTTTTTGAGTTACAACATGTTGTTTTTAAAAAACAAGATAATTTTGCACGATGCTGGATTACCTTACAACATGGTTTTCTGACAAATTTTGACAAAAGAAAATTATTCTGTTGGTTCTCTTTTGAAGCTTCATGTTTAGACGTGCACGCCACACCTAATCCTTTCGAGTTACCACGTGTTGTTTAGGAGATACAAGCTAATTTTGTAAGATGCTTTATTTCTTCTCGTAAAGTGTGTCCAATACGTACGTATTTGTCTTTACTCTGCAACAATGTATTTCCTTATAACGTGGTATTCTTACACATTCTTTCGAGAGAAAACTATCTTGTGCGTTACCTTTTGAGGCTACACACTTAGACATACAGGCAACACCAAAGCTTGTCAAGTTACAACGTGTTGTTTATGAAAAACAAGATAATTTCGCACGATGCGGGATTTTCTTAAAACTTGGTGTTCTGACAAATTTTGACGAAAGAAAATTCTCCTGTGGGTTCTCTTTTGAGGCTACATGTTTAGCCGTGCACGCCACACGAAATCCTTTCGAATTATCACGTGTTGTTTAGGAGATACAAGCTAATTTTGTACGATGCGTTATTTCTTTTCGTAAAGTGTTTCCAATATGTATGTATTTGTCTTTACTCTGCAACACTGTATTTCCTTATAACATTGTATTCTTACATGTTCTTTCGAGAGAAAACTCTCCTGTGCGTTCTCTTTAGAGGCTACACGCTTAGATATACACGCAACACCAAAGCTTTTCGAGTTACAACGTGTTGTTTAGGAAAAACAAGATAATTTTGCACGATGCGGGATATCCTTAAAACGTGGTTTTCTGACAAATTTTAACGAAAGAAAGTTCTCCTGTGCGTTTTCTTTTGAGGCTACAGGTTTAGACGTACACGCCACACCAAATCTTTTCGAGTTATAACTTGTTGTTTAGGAGATACAAGCAAATTTTGTTCGATGCGTTATTTCTTCTTGTAAAGTGTGTCCAATACGTACTTAATTGTATTTACTCTGCAACACCGTATTTCCTTATAACGTGGTATTCTTACATATTCTTTCGAGGGAAACGTCTCCTGTGAGTTCTCTTTTGGGCTACACGCTTAGACATACATGCAACGCCAAATCTTTTCGAGTTACAACGTGCTGTTTAGGAAAAACAAGATCATTTCGCATGATGCGAGATTTCCATAAAACGTGGTTTTCTGAAAAATTTTGACGAAAGAAAGTTCTCCTGTGGGTTCTCTTTTGAGGCTACATGTTTAGACGTACACGTCACACCAAATCTTTTTGAGTTACAACGTGTTGTTTAGGAGATACAAGCTAATTTTTTACGATGCGTTATTTCTTCTCATAAAGTGTTTCCAATAAGTACTTATTTGTCTTTACTCTGCAAAATTGTATTTCCTTATAACGTGGTATTCTTACATATTCTTTCGAGAGAAAACTCTCCTATGCCTTCTCTTTTGAGGCTCCACGCTTACACATCCACGCAACACCAAAGCTTTTCGAGTTACAACATGTTGCTTAGGAAAAAGAAGATGATTTCGCACGATGCGGGATTTCCTTAAAACGTGGTTTTCTGAAAAATTTTGAAGAAAGAAAATTCTCCTGTGGGTTCTCTTTTGAGGCTACACGTTTAGACGTACACGGCACACCAAATCTTTTCGAGTTACAACGTGTTGTTTCGGAGATACAAGCTAATTTTGTAACATGCGTTACTTCTGCTTGTAAAGTTTTCCAATACGTACTTATTTGTCTTTACTCTGCAACACTGTATTTCCTTATAACGTTGTATTCTTACATATTCTTTCGAGAGAAAACTCTCCTGTGCGTTCTCTTTACAGGCTACATGCTTAGACATACACGCAAGGCCAAAGCTTTTTGAGTTACAATGTGTCGTTTAGGAAAAACAAGATAATTTTGCACGATGCGAGATTTCCATAAAACGTAGTTGTCTGAAAAATTTTGACGAAAGAAAGTTCTCCTGTGGGTTCTCTTTTGAGGCTACACGTGTAGAGGTACGAGCCACACCAAATCTTTTCGAGTTACAACGTGTTGTTCAGGAGATACAAGCTAATTTTGTATGATGCATTATTTCTTCTCTTAAAGTGTTTCCAATAGTATTTGTCTGTACTCTGCAACATTATATTTCCTTATAACGTGGTATTCTTTCATATTCTTTCAAGAGAAAACTCTCCTGTGCCTTCTCTTTTGAGGCTCCATGCTTAGACATACAGGCAACACCAAAGCTTTTCAAGTTACAACGTGTTGTTTATGGAAAACAAGATAATTTTGCACGATGCGGGATTTCCTTAAAACGTGGTTTTCTGACAAATTTTGAATAAAGAAAATTCTCCTGTGGCTTCTTTTTTGAGGCTACACGTTTAGACGTGCACGCCACACCAAATCCTTTCGAGTTACCACGTGTTGTTTAAGAGATACAAGCTAATTTTGTATGATGCGTTATTTCTTATCGTAAAGTGGTTCCAATACGTATGTATTAGTCTTTACTCTGCAACACTGTATTTCCTTATAACGTTGTATTCTTACATGTTCTTGCGAGAGAAAACTCTCCTGTGCCTTCTCTTTAGAGGCTACATGCTCAGACATACACGCAACACCAAAGCTTTTCGAGTTACAACGTGTTGTTTAGGAAAAACAAGATAATTTTGCACGATGCGGGATTTCCTTAAAACGTGGTTTTCTGACAAATTTTGACGAAAGAAAGTTCTCCTGTGGGTTCTTTTTTGAGGCTACACATGTAGTCGTACGAGCCACACCAAATATTTTTGAGTTACAACGTGTTGTTTAGGAGATACAAACAAATATTGTACGATGCGCTATTTCTTCTCGTAAAGTGTTTCCAATACGTACATATTTGTCTTTACTCTGCAACACTGTATTTCCTTATGACATCGTATTCTTACATATTCTTTCGAGGGAAAACTCTCCTGTGCATTCTCTTTTGAGGCTACACGATTAGACAAGCACGCAACACCAAAGCTTTTCGAGTTACAACGTGTTGTTTAGGAAAAAGAAGATGATTTCGCACGATGAGGGATTTCCTAAAAACCTGGTTTTCTGAAAAATTTTGACGAAAGAAAATTCTCCTTTGTGTTCTCTTTTGAGGCTACATATTTAGACGTACATGTCACACCAAATCTTTTCGAGTTACAACGTGTTGTTTAGGAGATACAAGCTAATTTTTTATAATGAGTTAATTCTCCTAAAGTGTTTCCAATACGTACGTATTTGTCTTTACTCTGCAACACTGTATTTCCTTATAACTTGGTATTCTTACATATTCTTTCGAGAGAAAACTATCCTGTGCATTCCGTTTTGAGGCTAAACACTTAGACATACAGGCAACACCAAAGCTTTTTGAGTTACAACGTGTTGTTTTTAAAAAACAAGATAATTTCGCACGATGCTGGATTTCCTGACAACATGGTTTTCTGACAAATTTTGACAAAAGAAAATTATTCTGTTGGTTCTCTTTTGAAGCTTCATGTTTAGACATGCACGCCACACCTAATCCTTTCGAGTTACCACGTGTTGTTTAGGAGATACAAGCTAATTTTGTAAGATGCTTTATTTCTTCTCGTAAAGTGTGTCCAATACGTACGTATTTGTCTTTACTCTGCAACAATGTATTTCCTTATAACGTGGTATTCTTACACATTCTTTCGAGAGAAAACTATCTTGTGTGTTCCCTTTTGAGGCTACACACTTAGACATACAGGCAACACCAAAGCTTTTCAAGTTACAACGTGTTGTTTATGAAAAACAAGATAATTTCGCACGATGCGGGATTTTCTTAAAACTTGGTGTTCTGACAAATTTTGACGAAAGAAAATTCTCCTGTGGGTTCTCTTTTGAGGCTACATGTTTAGCCATGCACGCCACATGAAATCCTTTCGAATTATCACGTGTTGTTTAGGAGATACAAGCTAATTTTGTACGATTCGTTATTTCTTCTCGTAAAGTGTTTCCAATATGTATGTATTTGTCTTTACTCTGCAACACTGTATTTCCTTATAACATTGTATTCTTACATGTTCTTTCGAGAGAAAACTCTCCTGTGCGTTCTCTTTAGAGGCTACACGCTTAGATATACACGCAAAACCAAAGCTTTTCGAGTTACAACGTGTTGTTTAGGAAAAACAAGATAATTTTGCACGATGAGGGATATCCTTAAAACGTGGTTTTCTGACAAATTTTAACGAAAGAAAGTTCTCCTGTGCGTTGTCTTTTGAGGCTACAGGTTTAGACGTACACGCCACACCAAATCTTTTCGAGTTATAACTTGTTGTTTAGGAGATACAAGCAAATTTTGTTCGATGAGTTATTTCTTCTTGTAAAGTGTGTCCAATACGTACTTAATTGTCTTTACTCTGCAACACTGTATTTCCTTATAACGTGGTATTCTTACATATTCTTTCGAGGGAAACGTCCCCTGTGCGTTCTCTTTTGGGCTACACGCTTAGACATACACGCAACGCCAAAGCTTTTCGAGTTACAACGTGTTGTTTAGGAAAAACAAGATAATTTCGCATGATGCGAGATTTCCATAAAACGTGGTTTTCTGAAAAATTTTGACGAAAGAAAGTTCTCCTGTGGGTTCTCTTTTGAGGCTACATGTTTAGACGTACACGTCACACCAAATCTTTTTGAGTTACAACGTGTTTTTTAGGAGATACAAGCTAATTTTTTACGATGCGTTATTTCTTCTCATAAAGTGTTTCCAATAAGTACTTATTTGTCTTTACTCTGCAAAATTGTATTTCCTTATAACGTGGTATTCTTACATATTCTTTCGAGAGAAAACTCTCCTATGCCTTCTCTTTTGAGGCTCCACGCTTACACATACACGCAACACCAAAGCTTTTCGAGTTACAACATGTTGCTTAGGAAAAAGAAGATGATTTCGCTCGATGCAGGATTTCCTTAAAACGTGGTTTTCTGAAAAATTTTGAAGAAAGAAAATTCTCCTGTGGGTTCTCTTTTGAGGCTACACGTTTAGACGTACACGGCACACCAAATCTTTTCGAGTTACAACGTGTTGTTTCGGAGATACAAGCTAATTTTGTAAGATGCGCTACTTCTGCTCGTAAAGTTTTCCAATACGTACTTATTTGTCTTTACTCTGCAACACTGTATTTCCTTATAACGTTGTATTCTTACATATTCTTTCGAGAGAAAACTCTCCTGTGCGTTCTCTTTACAGGCTACACGCTTAGACATACATGCAACGCCAAAGCTTTTTGAGTTACAATGTGTCGTTTAGGAAAAACAAGATAATTTCGCACGATGCGAGATTTCCATAAAACGTGGTTGTCTGAAAAATTTTGACGAAAGAAAGTTCTCCTGTGGGTTCTCTTTTGAGGCTACACGTGTAGAGGTACGAGCCACACCAAATCTTTTCGAGTTACAACGTGTTGTTTAGGAGATACAAGCTAATTTTGTACGATGCATTATTTCTTCTCTTAAAGTGTTTCCAATAGTATTTGTCTGTACTCTGCAACATTATATTTCCTTATAACGTGGTATTCTTTCATATTCTTTCGAGAGAAAACTCTCCTGTGCCTTCTCTTTTGAGGCTCCATGCTTAGACATACAGGCAACACCAAAGCTTTTCGAGTTACAACGTGTTGTTTATGGAAAACAAGATAATTTTGCACGATGCGGGATTTCCTTAAAACGTGGTTTTCTGACAAATTTTGACTAAAGAAAATTCTCCTGTGGCTTCTCTTTTGAGGCTACACGTTTAGACGTGCACGCCACACCAAATCCTTTCGAGTTACCACGTGTTGTTTAAGAGATACAAGCTAATTTTGCATGATGCGTTATTTCTTTTCGTAAAGTGTTTCCAATACGTATGTATTTGTCTTTACTCTGCAACACTCTATTTCCTTATAACGTTGTTTTCTTACATGTTCTTGCGAGAGAAAACTCTCCTGTGCATTCTCTTTAGAGGCTACATGCTCAGACATACACGCAACACCAAAGCTTTTCGAGTTACAACGTGTTGTTTAGGAAAAACAAGATAATTTTGCACGATGCGGGATTTCCTTAAAACGTGGTTTTCTGACAAATTTTGACGAAAGAAAGTTCTCCTGTGGGTTCTCTTTTGAGGCTAGACGTGTAGACGTACGAGCCACACCAAATATTTTTGAGTTACAACGTGTTGTTTAGGAGATACAAGCAAATATTGTACGATGCGCTATTTCTTCTCTTAAAGTGTTTCCAATACTTACATATGTGTCTTTACTCTGCAACACTGTATTTCCTTATAACATGGTATTCTTACATATTCTTTCGAGGGAAAACTGTCCTGTGCATTCTCTTTTGAGGCTACACGATTAGACAAGCACGCAACACCAAAGCTTTTAGAGTTACAACATGTTGTTTAGGAAAAAGAAGATGATTTCGCACGATGAGGGATTTCCTAAAAACCTGGTTTTCTGAAAAATTTTGACGAAAGAAAATTCTCCTTTGGGTTCTCTTTTGAGGCTACATATTTATACGTACACGTCACACCAAATCTTTTCGTGTTACAACGTGTTGTTTAGGAGATACAAGCTAATTTTTTATAATGCATTAATTTTCGTAAAGTGTTTTCAATACGTATGTATTTGTCTTTACTCTGCAACACTGTATTTCCTTATAACGTGGTATTCTTACATATTCTTTCGAGAGAAAACTATCCTGTGCATTGCCTTTTGAGGCTAAACACTTAGACATACAGGCACCACCAAAGCTTTTTGAGTTACAACGTGTTGTTTTAAAAATACAAGATAATTTCGCACGATGCTGGATTTCCTTACAACATGGTTTTCTGACAAATTTTGACGAAAGAAAATTATTCTGTTGGTTCTCTTTTGAAGCTTCACGTTTAGACGTGCACGCCACACCTAATCCTTTCGACTTACCACGTGTTGTTTAGGAGATAAAAGCTAATTTTGTACGATGCTTTATTTCTTCTTGTAAAGTGTGTCCAATACTTACGTATTTGTCTTTATTCTGCAACACTGTATTTCCTTATAACGTGGTATTCTTACACATTCTTTCGAGAGAAAACTATCTTGTGCGTTCCCTTTTGAGGCTACACACTTAGACATACAGGCAACACCAAAGCTTTTCAAGTTACAACGTGTTGTTTATGAAAAACAAGATAATTTCGCACGATGCGGGATTTCCTTAAAACTTGGTGTTCTGACAAATTTTGACGAAAGAAAATTCTCCTGTGGGTTCTCTTTTGAGGCTACATGTTTAGACGTGCACGCCACATTAAATCCTTTCGAAATATCACGTGTTGTTTAGGAGATACAAGCTAATTTTGTACGATGCGTTATTTCTTCTCGTAAAGTGTTTCCAATATGTACGTATTTGTCTTTACTCTGCAACACTGTATTTCCTTATAACATTGTATTCTTACATGTTCTTTCGAGAGACAACTCTCCTGTGCATTCTCTTTAGAGGCTACACGCTTAGATATACACGTAACACCAAAGCTTTTCGAGTTACAACGTGTTGTTTAGGAAAAACAAGATAATTTTGCACGATGCGAGATATCCTTAAAACGTGGTTTTCTGACAAATTTTAACGAAAGAAAGTTCTCCTGTGCATTGTCCTTTGAGGCTACAGGTTTAGACGTACACGCCACACCAAATCTTTTCGAGTTATAACTTGTTGTTTAGGAGATACAAGCAAATTTTGTTCGATGCGTTATTTCTTCTTGTAAAGTGTGTCCAATACGTGCCTAATTGTCTTTACTCTGCAACACTGTATTTCCTTATAACGTGGTATTCTTACATATTCTTTCGAGGGAAACATCTCCTGTGCGTTCTCTTTTGGGCTACACGCTTAGACATACACGCAATGCCAAAGCTTTTCGAGTTACAACATGTTGTTTAGGAAAAACAAGATAATTTCGCATGATGCTTTATTTCCATAAAACGTGGTTTTCTGAAAAATTTTGACGAAAGAAAGTTCTCCTGTGGGTTCTCTTTTGAGGCTACATGTTTAGACGTACACGTCACACCTAATCTTTTCGAGTTACAACGTGTTGTTTAGGAGATATAAGCTAATTTTGTAAGATGCGTTATTTCTTCTCATAAAGTGATTCCAATAAGTACTTATTTGTCTTTACTCTGCAAAATTGTATTTCCTTATAACGTGGTATTCTTACATATTCTTTTGAGAGAAAACTCTCCTGTGCGTTCTCTTTACAGGCTACACGCTTAGACATACACGCAACGCCAAAGCTTTTTGAGTTACAATGTGTCGTTTAGGAAAAACAAGATAATTTCGCACGATGCGAGATTTCCATAAAACGTGGTTGTCTGAAAAATTTTGATGAAAGAAAGTTCTCCTGTGGGTTCTCTTTTGAGGCTACACGTGTAGAGGTAAGAGCCACACCAAATCGTTTCTAGTTACAACGTGTTGTTTAGGAGATACAAGCTAATTTTGTACGATGCATTATTTCTTCTCTTAAAGTGTTTCCAATAGTATTTGTCTGTACTCTGCAACATTATATTTCCTTATAACGTGGTATTCTTACATATTCTTTCGAGAGAAAACTCTCCTGTGCGTTCTCTTTACAGGCTACACGCTTAGACATACACGCAACGCCAAAGCTTTTCGAGTTACAATGTGTTGTTTAGGAAAAACAAGATAATTTCGCACGATGCGGGATTTATTTAAAACGTGGTTTCTGAAAAATTTTGTCGAAAGATAATTCTCTTGTGGATTCGCTTTTGAGGCTACACGTTTAGACGTACATGCCACACGAAATCTTTTCGAGTTACAACGTGTTGTTTAGGAGATACAAGCTAATTTTGTACGATGCGTTATTTCTTCTAGTAAAGTGTTTTAAATACGTACGTATTTGCCTTTAGTCTGCAACACTGTATTTCCTTATAACGTGGTATTCTTACATATTCTTTCGAGAAAAAACTCTCCTGTGCATCCTCTTTTGAGGCTACATGCTTAGACCTACACGCAACACCAAAGCTTTTCGCGTTACAACGTGTTGTTTAGGAAAAACAAGATAATTTCGCAGAATGAGGGATTTCCTTAATACGTGGTTTCTGATATATTTTTACCAAAGAAAATTCTCCTATGGGTTCTCTTTTGAGACTACACGTTTAGACGTACAGGCCACTCCAAATCTTTTTAAGTTACAACGTGTTGTTTAGGCGATACAAGCTAATTTTGTACGATGCGTTATTTCTTCTTGTAAAGTTTTTCCAATAAATATTTGTCTTTGCTCTGCAACACTGTATTTCCTTATAACGTGGCATTCTTACATATTCTTTCGAGAGAAAACTCTCCTCTGCGTTCTCTTTTGGGGCTACATGCTTAGACATACACCCAACACCAAAGCTTTTCGAGTTAAAACGTGTTGTTTAGGAAGAACTAGATATTTCTCACGTTGCGTGATTTCCTTAAAACGTGGTTTTCTGACAAAATTTGATGAAAGAAAATTGTCCAGTGGGTTCTCTTTTGAGGCTACACGTTTAGACGTACATGCCACACCAAATCTTTTCGAGTTACAACGTGTTGTTTAGGAGATACAAGCTAATTTTGTACGATGCTTTATTTCATCTCGTAAAGTTTATGGGTTTCCAATACATACGTATTTGTCTTTACTCTGCAACACTGTATTCCCTTATAACGTGGTATTCTTACATATTCTTTCGAGAGAAAACTCTCCTGTGCGTTCTCTTTTGAGGCTACACGCTTAGACATACACGCAACACCAAAGCTTTTCGAGTTACAATGTGTTGTTTAGGAAAAACAAGATAATTTCGCACGATGCGGGATTTCCTTAAAACGTGGATTTCTGAAAATTTTTGACGAAAGAAAATTGTCCTGTGGGTTCTCTTTTGAGGCTACACGTTTAGACGTACACGCCACACCAAATCCTTTCGAGTTACAACGTGTTGTTTAGGAGATACAAGCTAATATTGTACGATGCGTTATTTCTTCTCGTAAAGTGTTTCCAATACGTACGTATTTGCCTTTAGTCTGCAACACTGTATTTCCTTATAACGTGGTATTCTTACATATTCTTTCGAGAGAAAACTCTCCTGTGTGTTCCCCTTTGAGGCTACACGCTTAGACATACAGGCAACACCAAAGCTTTTCGCGTTACAACGTGTTGTTTAGGAAAAACAATATAATTTCGCGCGATGCGGGATTTCCTTAATAAGTGGTTTTTTGACAAATTTTGACCAAGGAAAATTCTCCTATGGGTTCTCTTTTGAGGCTACACGTGTACACGTACAGGCCACACCTAATCTTTTTAAGTTACAACGTGTTGTTTAGGAGATACAAGCTAATTTTGTACGATAGGTTATTTCTTCTCGTAAAGTTTTTCTAATAAGTAAGAATATGTCTTTACTCTGCAACACTGTATTTCCTTATAATGTGGTATTCTTACATATTCTTTCGAGAGAAAACTCTCCTGTGCGTTCTCATTTGAGGCTACACGCTTAGACATACACGCAACACCAAAGCTTTTCGAGTTACAATGTGTTGTTTAGGAAGAACAAGATAATTTCCCACGATGCGGGATTTCCTTAAAACGTGGTTTTCTGACAAATTTTGACGAAAGAAAATTCTTCTGTGGGTTCTCTATTGAGGTTACACGTTTAGACGTACACACCACACCAAATCTTTTTGAGTTACAATGTGTTGTTTGGAGATACAAGCTAATTTTTTTTATGATGCCTTATTTCTTCTCGTAAAGTTTAAGTGTTTCCAATACGTATGTATTTGCCTTTACTCTGCAACACTGTATTTTCTTATTATGTGGTATTCTTACATATTCTTTCAACAGTAAACTCTCCTGTGCATTCTCTTTGGAGGCTACACGCTTAGACATACACGCAACACCAAAGCTTTTCGAGTTACAACATGTTGTTTAGGAAAAAGATGATTTCGCACAATGCGGGATTTCCTTAAAACGTGGTTTTCTGACAAATTTTGATGAAAGAAAATTCTCCTGTGGGTTCTCTTTTGAGGCTACACGTTTAAACGTACACGCTACAGCAAATCTTTTCGAGTAACAATGTGTTGTTTAGGAGATTCAAGCTAATTTTGTACTATGCATTAATTCTTCTCGTAAAGTTTTTCCAATATGTAAGTATTTGTCTTTACTCTGCAACACTGTATTTCCTTATAACGTGGTATTCTTGCATATTCTGTCGAGAGAAAACTATCCTGTGCATTCCCTTTTGAGGCTACACACTTAGATATACAGACAACACCAAAACCTTTCGAGTTACAACGTGTTGTTTATGAAAAACAAGATAAGTTCGCACGATGCGGATTTCCTTAAAACGTGGTGTTCTGACAAATTTTGACGAAAGAAAATTCTCCTGTTGGTTCTCTTTTGAGGCTACACGTTTAGACGTGCACGCCACACCAAATCTTTTCGAGTTACCACGTGTTGTTTAGGAGATACAAGCTAATTTTTTACGATGCGTTATTTCTTCTCGTAAAGTGTTTCCAATAAGTACGTATTTGTCTTTACTCTGCAACACTGTATTTCCTTATAACGTTGTATTCTTACATGTTCTTTCGAGAGAAAAATCTCCTGTGTGTTCTCTTAAGTGGCTACACGCATAGACATTCACGCAGCACCAAAGCTTTTCGAGTTACAACGTGTTGTTTAGAAAAAACAAGAAAATTTTGCACGATGCGGGATATCCTTAAAACGTGGTTTTCTGACAAATTTTGACGAAAGAAAGTTCTCCTGTGGATTCTCTTTTGAGGCTACACATTTAGACGTATGAGCCACACAAAATCTTTTCGAGTTACAACGTGTTGTTTACGAGATACAAGCAAATTTTTTACGATGCGTTATTTCTTCTCCTAAAGTGTTTCCAATATGTACTTATTTGTCTTTACTCTGCAACACTGTATTTCCTTATAACGTGGTATTCTTGCATATTCTTTCGAGAGAAAACTCTCCTGTGCGTTCTCTTTTGAGGCTACACGCTTAGACAAACACTCAACACCAAAGCTTTTCGAGTTACACCATGTTGTTTAGTAAAAACAAGATAATTTTGCACGATGCGAGATTTCCTTAAAACGTGTTTTCTGACAAATTTTGATGAAAGAAAATTCTCCTGTGAGTTCTCTTTTGAGGCTACACGTTTAGACGTACATGTCACACCAAATCTTTTCGAGTTACAACGTGTTGTTTAGGAGATACAACTAATTTTTTACGATGCGTTATTTCTTCTCATAAAGTGTGTCCAATACTTACTTATTTGTCTTTACTCTGCAACACTGTATTTCCTTATAACGCTGTATTCTTACATATTCTTTCGAGAGAAAACTCTCCTGTGCGTTCTCTTTTGAGGCTACACGCTTAGACATACACGCAGCACCAAAGCTTTTCGAGTTACAACGTGTTGTTTAGGAAAAACAAGATAATTTCCACGATGAGGGATTTCCATAAAACGTGGTTTTCTGACAAATTTTGACGAAAGAAAATACTCCTGTAAGTTCACTTTTGAGGCTACACGTTTAGACGTACACGCCACACCAAATCTTTTCGAGTTACATCGTGTTGTTTAGGAGATACAAGCTAATTTTGTAAGATGCGTTATTTCTTCTCGTAAAGTGTTTCCAATACATACGTATTTGTCTTTACTCTACAACACTGTATTTCCTTATAACGTGGTATTCTTATATATTCTTTCGAGAGAAAACTCTCCTGTGCGTTCTCTTTTGAGGCCACATGTTTAGACATACACGCAACACCAAAGCTTTTCGAGTTACAATGTGTTGTTTAGGAAAAACAAGATAATTTCGCACAATGCGGGATTTCCTTAAAACGTGGTATTCTGACAAATTTTGACGAAAGAAACTTCTCCTGTGGGTTCTCTTTTGAGGCTACAAGTTTCAACTTACACGTCACACCAAATCCTTCGAGTTACAACGTGTTGTTTAGGAAATACAAGCTAATTTTGTACGATGTATTATTCCTTCTCGTAAAGTGTTTCCAATATGTAAGTATCTGTCTTTACTCTGCAACACTGTATTTCCTTATAACGTGGTATTCTTACATATTCTTTCTAGAGAATACTCTACTGTGCATTCTCTTTTGAGGCTACATGCTTAGACATACACGCAACACCAAAGCTTTTCGAGTTACAACGTGTTGTTTAGGAAAAAGAAGATAATTTCGCACGATGCAGGACTTCCTTAAAACGTGGTTTTCTGAAAAAATTTTGACCAAAGAAAATTCTCCTGTGGGTTCTCTTTTGAGGCTACGCATTTAGATGTAAACACCACACCAAATATTTTCGAGTTACAACGTTTTATTTACACCAAAGCTTTTCGAGTTACAACGTGTTGTTTAGGAAAAACAAGATAATTTCGCACGATGCGGGATTTCCTTAAAACGTGGTTTTCCGACATATTTTGACGAAAGAAAATTCTCCTGTGGGTTCTCTTTTGAGGCTACACGTTTCAACGTACATGCCACACAAAATCTTTTCGCGTTACAACGTGTTGTTTAGGAAATACAAGCTAATTTTGTATGATGTATTATTTTTTCTCGTAAAGTGTTTCCAATATGTATGTATCTGTCTTTACTCTGCAACACTGTATGTCCTTATAACGTGGTATTCTTACATATTCTTTCGAGAGAATACTCTCCTGTGCGTTCTCTTTTGAGGCTACATGCTTAGACATACATGCAAAACCAAAGCTTTTCGAGTTACAACGTATTGTTTAGGAAAAACAAGATAATTTCGCACGATGCGGGATTTCCATAAAACGTGGTTTTCTGAAAAAATTTTGACGAACGAAAATTCTCCTGTGGGTTCTCTTTTGAGGCTACACCTTTAGATGTAAACACCACACCAAATCCTTTCGAGTTACAACATGTTGTTTAGGAGATACAAGCTAATTTTTTACCATGCGTTATTTCTTCTTGTAAAGTGTTTCCAATACGTACATATTTGTCTTTACTCTGCAACACTGTTTTTCCATATAACGTGGTATTCTTACATATTCTTTCGAGAGAAAACTCTCCTGTGCGTTCTCTTTTGAGGCTACATTCTTAGACATACACCTAATACCAAAGCTTTTCGAGTTACAACGTGTTGTTTCGGAAAAACAAGATAATTTCGCACGATGTGGGATTTCCTTAAAACGTGGTTTTCTGAAAAAATTTGACGAAAGAAAATTCTCCTGTGGGTTCTCTTTTGTGGCTACACGTTTAGATGTAAACACCACACCAAACCTTTTCGAGTTACAACGTGTTTTTTAGGAGATACAAGCAAATATTTTCCATACGTTATTTCTTTTCATAAAGTGTTTCCAATATATACATATTGGTCTTTACTCTGCAACACTGTATTTCCAAATAACGTTGTATTCTTACATATTCTTTCGAGAGAAATCTCTCCTGTGCGTTCTCTTTTGAGGCTACAGGCTTAGACATACATGCAACACCAAAGCTTTTCGAGTAAGAATACCACGTTATAAGGAAGTACAGTGTTGCAGAATAAAGACAAATACTTACGTATTGGAAACCCTTAAAATTAGCGAGATGAAATAAAGCATCATACAAAATTAGCTTGTATCTCCTAAACAACACGTTGTAACTCGAAAAGATTTGGCGTGGCGTTTACAACTAAACATGTAGCCTAAAAAGGGAACCCACAGGAGAGTTTTCTTTCGTCAAAATTTTTCAGAAAACCACGTTTTAAGGAAATCCCGCATCATCCGAAATTATCTTGTTTTTCCTTAACAACAGGTTGTAATTCGAAAAGCTTTGGTGTTGCATGTATGTCTAAGCATGTAGCCTCTAAAGAGAATGCACAGGAGAGTTTTTCTCTCGAAAGAATATGCAAGATTACAACGTTATAAGGAAATACAGTGTTGCAGAGTAAAGGCAAATACGTACATATTGGAAACATTTAAACTTTACAAGAAGAAATAACGCATCTTAAAAAATTAGCTTGTATCTCCTAACCAACACGTTGTAACTCGAAAGGATTTGGTGTGGCGTGTAAGTCTAAACGTGTAGCCTCAAAAGAGAACCCACATGAGTATTTTCAAAATTTCTCAGAAAACCACGTTTTAAGGAAATCCCGCATCGTGCTAAATTATCTTGTTTTTCCTAAACAACACATTGTAACTAGAAAAGCTTTGGTGTTACGTGTATGTCAAAGTGTGTAGCCTCAACAGAGAACGCACAGGAGAGTTTTCTCTCGAAAGAATATGTAAGAATACCACGTTATAAGGAAATACAGTGTTGCAGAGTAAAGACAAATACGTACTTATTGGAAACACTTAAACTTTACGAGAAGAAATAAGGCATCGTACAAAATTAGTTTGTATCTCCTAAACAACACGTTATAACTCGAAAAGATTTGGTGTGGCGTGTACGTCTAAACGTGTAGCCTCAAAAGAGAACACACAGGAGAATTTTCTTCAAAATACAGTGTTGCAGAGTGAAGACAAATACATACTTATTGGAAACACTTAAACTTTACGAGTAGAAATAACACATAGTACAAAATTAGCTTGTATCTCCTAAACAACACGTTATAACTAGAAAGGATTTGGTGTGGCTTGTACGTCTAAACGTGTAGCCTCAAAAGAGAACCCACAGGACAATTTTCTTTCGTCAAAATTCGTCAGAAAACCACGTTTTAAGGAAATCCCGCATCGTGAGAAATTATCTTGTTCTTCCTAAACAACATGTTTTAACTCGAAAATCTTTGGTGTAGGGTGTATGTCTAAGCGTGTAGCCACAAAAGAGAATGCACAGGAGAGTTTTCTCTCGAAAGAATATGTAAGAATACCACGTTATAAGGAAATACAGTGTGGCAGAGTAAAGACAAATACGTCCATATTGGAAGCACTTTATGAGAGAAATAACGCATCTTGCAAAATTAGCTTGTATGTCCTAAACAACACGTTGTAACTCAAAAGGATTTGGTGTGGCATGTACGTCTAAACGTGTAGCCTCAAAAGATAACCTACAGGAGAGTTTTCTTTCGTCAAAATTTGTCAGAAAACCACGTTTTAAGGAAATCCCGCATCGTGCGAAATTATCTTGTTTCTCCTAAACAAAACGTTGTAACTAGAAAAGCGTTGGCGTTGCGTGTATGTCTAAGCGTGAAGCCTCAAAAGAGAATGCACAGGAGAGTTTTCTCTCGAAAGAATATGTAAGAATACCACGTTAGAAGGAAATATATTGCTGCAGAGTAAAGACATATACGTACTTATTGGAAACACATTATGAGAAGAAATAACGCATGGTACAAAATTAGCTTGTATCTCCAAAACAACATGTGGTAACTCAAAAAGATTTGCTGTGGCGTGTACGTCTGAACGTGTAGCCTCAAAAGAGAACCCACAGGAGAATTTTCTTACGTCAAAATTTGTCAGAAAACTATGTTTTATGGAAATCCCGCATTGGGCGAAATTATCTTGTTTTTCTTTATCAACACGTTGTAACTCGAAAAGCTTTGGTGTTGCGTATATGTCTAACCATGTAGCCTCCAAAGAGAATGCACAGGATAGTTTTTTCTCGAAAGAATATGTAAGAATACCACGTGATAAGGAAATACAGTGTTGCAGAGTAAAGACAAATACGTACTTATTGGAAACACTTTACGAGAAGAAATAACGCATCATGCAAAATTAGCTTGTATCTCCTAAACAACATGCTGTAACTCGAAAAGATTTGGTGTGGCGTGTACGTCTAAACGTGTAGTCTCAAAGAGAACCCACAGGAGAATTTTCTTTCGTCAAAATTTGTCAAAAACCACGTTTTAAGGAAATCCCGCATCGTGCGTAATTATCTTGTTTTTCCTAAACAACATGTTGTAACTCGAAAAGCTTTGGTGTTGCGTGTATGTCTAAGCGTGTAGCCTTAAAAGAGAACGCACAGGAGAGTTTTTTCCCGAAAGAATATGTAGGAATACCACGTTATAAGGAAATACAGTGTTGCAGAGTAAAGAAAAATACATACTTATTGGAAACACTTAAACTTTACGAGTAGAAATAACACATAGTACAAAATTAGCTTGTATCTCCTAAACAACACGTTATAACTCGAAAGGATTTGGTGTGGCTTGTACGTCTAAACGTGTACCCTCAAAAGAGAACCCACAGGAGAATTTTCTTTCGTCAAAATTTGTCAGATAACCACGTTTTAAGGAAATCCCGCATCATGCGAAATTATCTTGTTCTTCCTAAACAACACGTTGTAACTCGAAAATCGTTGATGTTGCGTATATGTCTAAGCGTGTAGCCTCAAATGAGAACGCACAGGAGAGTTTTCTCTTGAAAGAATATGTAAGAATACCACGTTATAAGGAAATACAGTGTTGCAGAATAAAGACATATACTTACTTATTGGAAAAACTTTAGGAGAAGAAATAACGCATCGTACAAAATTAGCTTGTATCTCCTAAACAACACGTTGTACCTTAAAAAGATTTGGTGTGGCCTGTACGTCTAAACGTGTAGCCTCAAAAGAGAACCGATAGAGGAATTTTCCTTGGTCAAAATTTGTCAGAAAACCACTTATTAAGGAAATCCCGCATCGTGCGTAATTATCTTGTTTTTCCTAAACAACACGTTGTAACTCGAAAAGCTTTGGTGTTGCGTGTATGTCTAAGTGCGTAGCCTCAAAGGGGAACACCCAGGAGAGTTTTCTCTCGAAAGAATATGTAAGAATACCACGTTATAAGGAAATACAGTGTTGCAGAGTATAGACAAATACATACTTATTGGAAACACTTTATGAGAAGAAATAAAGCATCATGAAAAATTAGCTTGTATCTCCTAAACAACACGTTGTAACTGGAAAAGATTTGGTGTGTTGTGTACGTCTAAACGTGTAGCCTCAAAAGAGAACCCACAGGAGAGTTTTCTTTGGTCAAAATTTGTCAAAAACCACATTTTACAGAAATCCCGCATCGTGCGAAAATATCTTGTTTTTCCTAAACAACACATTGTAACTCGAAAAGCTTTGGTGTTGTGTGTATTTCTAAGCGTGTAGCCTCAAAAGAGAACGCACAGGAGAGTTTTCTCCCGAAAGAATATGTAAGAATACCACGTTATAAGGAAATACAGTGTTGCAGAGTAAAGACAAATACATACTTATTGGAAACACTTAAACTTTACAAGAAGAAATAACACATAGTAAAAAATTAGTTTGTATCTCCTAAACAACACGTTATAACTCGAAAGTATTTGGTGTGGCGTGTACGTCTAAACGTGTACCCTCAAAAGAGAACCCACAGGAGAATTTTCTTTCTTCAAAATTTGTCAGAAAACCACGTTTTAGAAAAATCCCGCATCATGCGAAATTATCTTGTTTTTCCTAAACAACACGTTGTAACTCGAAAAGCTTTGGTGTTGCGTGTATGTCTAGGCGTGTAGCCTCCAAAGAGAATGCACAGGAGAGTTTACTGTTGAAAGAATATGTAAGAATACCACATAATAAGGAAATACAGTGTTGCAGAGTAAAGGCAAATACATACGTATTGGAAACACTTAAACTTTACGAGAAGAAATAAGGCATCATGCAAAATTAGCTTGTATCTCCTAAACAACACGTTGTAACTCAAAAAGATTTGGTGTGGTGTGTACGTCTAAACGTATAGCCTCAATAGAGAACCCACAGGAGAATTTTCTTTCATCAAAATTTGTCAGAAAACCACGTTTTAAGGAAATCCCACATCGTGGGAAATTATCTTGTTCTTCCTAAACAACACATTGTAACTCGAAAAGCTTTGGTGTTGCGTGTATGTCTAAGCGTGTAGCCTCAAATAAGAACGCACAGGAGAGTTTTCTCTCGAAAGAATATGTAAGAATACCACGTTATAAGGAAATACAGTGTTGCAGAGTAAAGACATATTCTTACTTATTAGAAAAACTTTACGAGAAGAAATAACCTATCGTAAAAAATTAGCTTGTATCTCCTAAACAACACGTTGTACCTTAAAAAGATTAGGTGTGGCCTGTACGTCTAAACGTGTAGCCTCAAAAGAGAACCCATAGGAGAATTTTTCTTGGTCAAAATTTCTCAGAAAACCACTTATTAAGGAAATCCCGCATCGCGCGAAATTATATTGTTTTTCCTAATCAACACGTTGTAACGCGAAAAGCTTTGGTGTTGCCTGTATGTCTAAGCATGTAGCCTCAAAGGGGAACACACAGGAGAGTTTTCTCTCGAAAGAATATGTAAGAATACCATGTTATAAGGAAATACAGTGTTTCAGACTAAAGGCAAATATGTAAGTATTGGAAACACTTTAAGAGAAGAAATAACGCATCGTAGAAAATTAGCTTGTATCTCCTAAACAACACGTTGTAACTCGAAAGGATTTGGTGTGGCGTGTACGTCTAAACATGTAGCCTCAAAAGAGAATCCACAGGACAATTTTCTTTCGTCAAAAATTTTCAGAAATCCACGTTTTAAGGAAATCCCGCATCCTGCGAAATTATCTTGTTTTTCCTAAACAACACATTGTAACTCGAAAAGCTTTGGTGTTGCGTGTATGTCTAAGCGTGTAGCCTCAAAAGAGAACACACAGGAGAGTTTTCTCTCGAAAGAATATGTAAGAATACCACGTTATAAGGGAATACAGTGTTGCAGAGTAAAGACAAATACGTATGTATTGGAAACCCATAAACTTTACGAGATGAAATAAAGCATCGTAAAAAATTAGCTTATATCTCCTAAACAACACGTTGTAACTCGAAAAGATTTGGTGTGGTGTGTACGTCTAAACGTGTAGCCTCAAAAGAGAACCCACTGGACAATTTTCTTTCATCAAATTTTGTCAGAAAACCACGTTTTAAGGAAATCACGCATCGTGAGAAATTTTCTAGTTCTTCCTAAACAACACGTTGTAACGCGAAAAGCTTTGGTGTTGCGTGTATGTCTAAGCGTGTAGCCTCAAAAGAGGATGCACAGGAGAGTTTTTTCTCGAAAGAATATGTAAGAATACCACGTTATAAGGAAATACAGTGTTGCAGACTAAAGCCAAATACGTACGTATTGGAAACACTTTACTAGAAGAAATAACGCATCGTATAAAATTAGCTTGTATCTCCTAAACAACACGTTGTAACTCGAAAAGATTTGGTGTGGCGTGTACGTCTAAAAGTGTAGATTCAAAAGGGAACCCACAGGAGAATTTTCTTTCGTCAAAATTTTTCAGAAAGCACGTTTTAAGTAAATCCCGCATCGTGCGAAATTATCTTGTTTTTCCTAAACAACACGTTGTAACTCGAAAGCTTTGGTGTTGCGTGTATGTCTAAGCGTGTAGCCTCAAAAGAGAATGCACAGGAGAGTTTTTTCTCGATAGAATTTGTAAGGATACCACGTTATAAGGAAATACAGTGTTGCAGAATAAAGACAAATACGTATGTATTGGAAACCCATAAACTTTATGAGATGAAATAAAGCATCGTACAAAATGAGCTTGTATCTCCTACACAACACGTTGTAACTCGAAAAGATTTGTTGTGGCGTGTACGTCTAAACATGTAGCCTCAAAAGAGAACCCACAGGAGAATTTTCTTTCATCAAAATTTGTCAGAAATCCACGTTTTAAGGAAATCCCGCATTGTGCGCAATTATCTTGTTTTTCATAAACAAAACATTGTAACTCTAAAAGCTTTGGTGTTGGGTGTATGTGCAAGTGTGTGGCCTCAAAAGAGAATGCACAGGAGAGTTTTCTCTCGAAAGAATATGTAAGAATACCACGTTATAAGGAAATACATTGCTGCAGAGTAGAGACAAATACATACGTATTGGAAACATATTATGAGAAGAAATAACGCATGGTACAAAATTAGCTTGTATCTCCTAACAACACGTGGTAACTCAAAAAGATTTGGTGTGGCGTGTACGTCTAAATGTGTAACCTCAAAATAGAACCCACAGGAGAATTTTCTTACGTCAAAATTAGTCAGAAAACCACATTTTAAGGAAATCCCGCATCGTGAGAAATTATCTTGTTTTTCCTAATCAACACGTTGTAACTCGAAAAGCTTTGGTGTTGTGTGTATGTATAAGCGTGTAGCCTCCAAAGAGAACGCACAGGATAGTTTTCTCTCGAAAGAATATGTAAGATTCCACGTTATAAGGAAATACAGTTTTGCAGAGTAAAGACAAATACTTATTTATTGGAAAAACTTTACGAGAAGAAATAACGCATCATACAAAATTAGCTTGTATCTCCTAAACAACACGTTGTAACTCGAAAAGATTTGGTTTGTCATGTACGTCTAAACGTGTAGCCTCAAAAGAGAACCCACAGGAGAATTTTCTTTCGTCCAATTTGTCAGAAAACCATGTTTTATGGAAATCCCGCATCATGTTAAATTATCTTGTTTTTCCTAAACAACACGTTGTACCTCGAAAAGCTTTGGTGTTGTGTGAATGTCTAAGCGTGTAGCCTCCAAAGAGAATGCACAGGAGAGTTTTCTCTCGAAAGAATATGTAAGAATACCACGTTATAAGAAAATACAGTGTTGCAGATTAGAGGCAAATACATACGTATTGGAAACACTTAAACGTTATGAGAAGAAATAATTCATCGTAAAAAAAATTAGCTTGTATCTCCTAAACAACAAGTTGTAACTCAAAAAGATCTGGTGTGGCGTGTACGTCTAAACGTTTAGCCTCAAAAGAGAACCCACAGGAGAATTTTCTTTCATCAAAATTTGTAAGAAAACCACGTTTTAAGGAAATCCCGCATCGTGAGAAATTATCTTGTTCTTCCTAAACAACACGTTGTAACTCGAAAAGCTTTGCTGTTGCGTGTATGTCTAAGCGTATAGCCTCAAATGAGAACGCACAGGAGAGTTTTCTCTCGAAAAAATATGTAAGAATACCACGTTATAAGGAAATACAGTGTTGCAGAGTAAAGACAAATACTTACTTATTGGAAAAACTTTATGAGAAGAAATAACGCATCGTACAAAATTAGCTTGTATCTCCTAAACAACACGTTGAAACTTAAAAAGATTTGGTGTGGCCTGTACGTCTAAACATGTAGTCTCAAAAGAGAACCCATAGGAGAATTTTCTTTGGTCAAAATTTGTCAGAAAACCACGTATTAAGGAAATCCCTCATCGTGCGAAATTATCTTGTTTTTCCTAAACAACACGTTGTAACGCGAAAAGCTTTGGTGTTGCGTGTATGTCTAAGCGTGTAGCCTCAAAAGAGGACGCACAGGAGAGTTTTCTCTCGAAAGAATATGTAAGAATACCACGTTATAAGGAAATACAGTGTTGCAGACTAAAGGCAAATACGTACGTATTGGAAACACTTTATGAGAAGAAATAACGCATCGTAGAAAATTAGCTTGTATCTCCTAAACAACACGTTGTAACTCGAAAATATTTGATGTGGCGTGTACGTCTAAACGTGTAGCCTCAAAAGAGAACCCACAGCAGAATTTTTGTTCGTTAAAATGTGTCAGAAAACCATGTTTATGGAAATCACTCATCGTGCGAAATAATCTTGTTTTTCCTAAACAACATGTTGTAACTCGAAAAGCTTTGATGTTGCGTGTATGTCTAAGTGTGTAGCCTCAAAAGAGAACGCACAGGAGAGTTTTCTCTCGAAAGAACATGTAAGAATACCACATTATAAGGAAATATAGTTTTGCAGAGTAAAGACAAATACGTATGTATTTGAAACACTTTATGAGAAGAAATAACGCATCGTAAAAAATTAGTTTGTATCTCCTAAACAACACGTTGTAACTCGAAAACATTTGGTGTGGCATGTACGTCTAAATGTGTAGCCTCAAAAGAGAACCCACAGGAGAATTTTCTTTCGTCAAAATTTGTCAGAAAACCACTTATTAAGGAAATCCCGCATCGTGCGAAACTATCTTGTTTTTCCTAAACAACACATTGTAACTCGAAAATCTTTGGTGTTGCGTGTATGTCTAAGCATGTAGCCTCAAAAGAGAACGCACAGGAGAGATTTCTCTCGAACGAGTATGTAAGAATACCACGTTATAAGGAAATACATTGTGGCAAATTAAAGATAAATACGTTCCTTTTGGAAACACTTAAACTTTACAAGAAGATATAAAGCATCGTAAAAAATTAGCTTGTATCTCCTAAACAACACGTTGTAACTCGAAAACATTTGGTGTGGCGTGTACGTCTAAACGTTTAGCCTCAAATGAAAACCCACAGGAGAATTTTCTTTCGTCAAAATTTGTCAGAAAACCACGTTTTAAGGAATTCCCGCATCGTGCGAAATTATCTTGTTTTTCCTAAACAACACGTTCTAACTCGAAATGCTTTGGTGTGGCGTGTATGTCTAAGCGTGTAGCCTCAAAAGAGAATGCACAGGAGAGTTTTCTCTCGAAAGAATATGTACGAATACCATGTTATAAGGAAATACAGTGTTGTAGAGTAAAGACAAATACTTACGTATTGGAAACACTTTAGGAGAAGAAATAACGCATCGTACAAAATTAGCTTGTATCTCCTAAACAACACGTTGTAACTCGAAAAGATTTGGTGTGGCGTGTATGTCTAAACATGTAGCCTCAAAAGAAAACCCACAGGAGAATTATCTTTCGTCAAAATTTGTCAGAAAACCACGTTTTAAGGAAATCCCGCATTGTGCGCAATTATCTTGTTTTTCATAAACAAAACATTGTAACTCGAAAAGCTTTGGTGTTGGGTGTATGTGTAAGCGTGTAGCCTCAAAAGAGAATGCACAGGAGAGTTTTCTCTCGAAAGAATATGTAAGAATACCACGTTATAAGGAAATATATTGCTGCAGAGTAAAGACAAATACATACGTATTGGAAACATATTATGAAAAGAAATAATGCATGGTACAAAATTTGCTTGTATCTCCTAAACAACACGTGGTAACTCAAAAAGATTTGGTGTGGCGTGCACGTCTAAATGTGTAGCCTCAAAAGAGAACCCACAGGAGAATTTTCTTACGTCAAAATTTGTCAGAAAACCACATTTTTAGGAAATCCCGCATCGTGCGAAATTATCCTGTTTTTCCTAATCAACACGTTGTAACTCGAAAAGCTTTGGTGTTGCGTGTATGTCTAAGCGTGTAGCTTCCAAAGGGAACGCACAGGATAGTTTTCTCTCGAAAGAATATGTAAGAATACCACGTTATAAGGAAATACAGTGTTGCAGAGTATAGACAAATATGTACTTATTGGAAACACTTTACGAGAAGAAATTACGCATCATGCAAAATTAGCTTCTATCTCCTAAATAACACGTTGCAACTCGAAAAGATTTGGTGTGGCATGAACGACTAAACGTGTAGCCTCAAAGGAGAACCCACAGGAGGGTTTTCTTTCGTCAAAATTTGTCAGAAAACCACGTTTTAAAGAAATCCTGCATCGTGCGAAATTATCTTGTTTTTCCTAAACAACATGTTGTAACTCGAAAAGCTTTGATGTTGCGTATATGTCTAAGCGTGTAGCCTCAAAAGAGAACGTACAGGAGAGTTTTCTCCCAAAGAATATGTAGGAATACCACGTTATAAGGAAATACAGTGTTGCAGAGTAAAGACAAATACATACTTATTGGAAACACGTAAACTTTACGAGAAGAAATAAAACATAGCAAAAAATTAGCTTGTATATCCTAAACAACACGTTATAACTTGAAAGGATTTGGTGTTGCGTGTATGTCTAAGCATGTAGCCTCAAAAGAGAATGCACAGAAGAGTTTTCTCTCGAAAGAATATGTAAGAATACCACGTTATAAGGAAATATATTGCTGCAGAGTAAAGACAAATACGTACGTATTGGAAACACATTATGAGAAGAACTAATGCATGGTATAAAATTAGCTTGTATCTCCGAAACAACACGTGGTAACTCAAAAAGATTTGGTGTGGCGTGTACATCTAAATGTGTAGCCTCAAAAGAGAACCAACAGGAGAATTTTCTTACGTCAAAATTTGTCAGAAAACCACGTTTTAAGGAAATCCCGCATCGTGCGAAATTATCTTGTTTTTCCTAATCAACACGTTGTAACTCGAAAAGCTTTGGTGGTGCGTGTATGTCTAAGCGTGTAGCCTCCAAAGAGAACGCACAGGATAGTTTTCTCTCGAAAGAATATGTAAGAATACCACGTTATAAGGAAATACAGTGTTGCAGAGTATAGACAAATATGTACTTATTGGAAACACTTTAGGAGAAGAAATAACGCATCATGTAAAATTAGCATGTATCTCCTAAACAACACGTTGTAACTCGACAAGATTTGGTGTGGCGTGTATGTCTATACGTGTAGCCTCAAAAGAGAACCCACAGGAGAGTTTTCTTTCGTCAAAATTTGTCAGAAAACCACGTTTTAAGGAAATACCGCATCGTGCGAAATTATCTTGTTTTTCCTAAACAACATGTTGCAACTCGAAAAGCTTTGGTGTTGCGTGTATGTCTAAGCGTGTAGCCTCAAAAGAGAACGCACAGGAGAGTTTTCTTCCGAAAGAATATGTAGGAATACCACGTTATAAGGAAATACAGTGTTGCAGAGTAAAGACAAATACATACTTATTGGAAACAGTTAAGCTTTACGAGAAGAAATAACACATAGTACAAAATTAGCTTGTATCTCCTAAACAACAAGTTGTAACTCAAAAAGATTTGGTGTGGCGTGTACGTCTAAACGTGTAGCCTCAAAAGAGAACGCACAGGAGAGTTTTCTCCCAAAAGAATATGTAGGAATACTACGTTATAAGGAAATACAGTGTTGCAGAGTAAAGACAAATACATACTTATTGGAAACACTTAAGCTTTACGAGAAGAAATAACACATAGTACAAAATTAGCTTGTATATCCTAAACAACACGTTATAACTCGAAAGGATTTGGTGTGGCGTGTACGTCTAAACGTGCAGCCTCAAAAAAGAACCCACAGGAGAATTTTCTTTCGTCAAAATTTGTCAGAAAACCACGTTTTAAGGAAATCCCGCATCATGCGAAATTATCTTGTTTTTCCTAAACAGCACGTTGTAACTCGAAAAGCTTTGGTGTTGCGTGAATGTCTAAGCGTGTAGCCTCCAAAGAGAACGCACAGGAGAGTTTTCTCTCGAAAGAATATGTAAGAATATCATGTTATAAGGAAATACAGTGTTGCAGAGTAGAGGCAAATACATACGTATTGGAAACACTTAAACTTTACGAGAATAAATAATTCATCTTAAAAAAATTAACTTGTATCTCCTAAACAACAAGTTGTAACTCAAAAAGATTTGGTGTAGCGTGTACGTCTAAACGTGTAGCCTCAAAAGAGAACACACAGGAGAGTTTTCTCCCGAAAGAATATGTAGGAATACCACGTTATAAGGAAATACAGTGTTGCAGAGTAAAGACAAATACATACTTATTAGAAAGAGTTAAGCTTTACGAGAAGAAATAACACATAGTACAAAATTAGCTTGTATATCCTAAACAACACGTTATAACTCGAAAGGTTTTGTTGTGGCGTGTGCGTCTAAACGTGTAGCCTCAAAAGAGAACCCACAGGAGAATTTTCTTTCGTCAAAACTTTTCAAAAAACCACGTTTCAAGGGAATCCCGAATCATGCGAAATTATCTTGTTTTTCCTAAACAACATGTTGTAACTCGAAAAGCTTTGGTGTTGCGTGAATGTCTAAGCGTGTAGCCTCCAAAGAGAACGCACAGGAGAATTTTCTCTCGAAAGAATATGTAAGAATACCACGTTATAAGGAAATACAGTGTGGCAGAGTAAAGACAAATACGTACGTAATGGAAGCACTTTATGAGAGAAATAACGCATCTTGCAAAATTAGCTTGTATGTCCTAAACAACACGTTGTAACTCAAAAAGATTTGGTGTGGCGTGTACGTCTAAAAGTGTAGCCTCAAAAGAGAACCCACAGGAAAGTTTTCTTTCGTCAAAATTTGTCAGAAAACCACGTTTTAAGGAAATCCCGCATCGTGCAAAATTATCTTGTTTTTCCTAATCAACACGTTGTAACTCGAAAACCTTTGGTGGTGCGTGTATGTCTAAGCGTGTAGCCTCCAAAGAGAACGCACAGGATAGTTTTCTCTCGAAAGAATATGTAAGAATACCACGTTATAAGGAAATACAATGTTGCAGAATTTAGACAAATATATACTTAATGGAAACACTTTAGGAGAAGAAATAAGGCATCATGCAAAATTAGCTTGTATCTCCTAAACAACACGTTTTAACTCGACAAGATTTGGTGTGGCGGGTATGTCTAAAGGTGTAGCCTCAAAAGAGAACCCACAGGAGAGTTTTCTTTCGTCAAAATTTGTCAGAAAACCACGTTTTAAGGAAATACCGCATCGTGCGAAATTATCTTGTTTTTCCTAAACAACATGTTGTAACTCGAAAAGCTTTGGTGTTGCGTGTATGTCTAAGCGTGTAGCCTCAAAAGAGAACGCACAGGAGAGTTTTCTTCCGAAAGAATATGTAGGAATACCACGTTATAAGGAAATACAGTGTTGCAGAGTAAAGACAAATGCATACTTATTGGAAACACTTAAGCTTTACGAGAAGAAATAACACATAGTAAAAATTAGTTTGTATATCCTAAACAACACGTTATAACTTGAAAGGATTAGGTGTGGCGTGTACGTCTAAACGTGTAGCCTCAAAAGAGAAACCACAGGAGAATTTTCTTTCATCAATATTTGTCAGAAAACCACGTTTTAAGGAAATCCCGCATCATGCGAAATTATCTTGTTTTTCCTAAACAACACGTTGTAACTCGAAAAGCTTTGGTGTTGTGTGTATGTCTAAGCGTGTAGCCTCAAAAGAGAACGCACAGGAGAGTTTTCTTCCAAAAGAATATGTAGGAATACCACGTTATAAGGAAATACAGTGTTGCAGAGTAAAGACAAATGCATACTTATTGGAAACAATTAAGCTTTACGAGAAGAAATAACACGTAGTAAATATTAGTTTGTATATCCTAAACAACACGTTATAACTCGAAAGGATTTGGTGTGGCGTGTACGTCTAAACGTGTAGCCTCAAAAGGGAACCCACAGAAGAATTTTCTTTCATCAATTTTGTCAGAAAACCACGTTTTAAGGAAATCCCGCATCATGCGAAATTATCTTGTTTTTCCTAAACAACACGTTGTAACTCGAAAAGCTTTGGTGTTGGGTGAATGTCTAAGCGTGTAGCCTCCAAAGAGAACGCACAGGAGAGTTTTCTCTCGAACGAATATGTAAGAATACCACGTTATAAGGAAATACAGTGTTGCAGAGTAGAGGCAAATATATACATATTGGAAACACTTAAACTTTAAGAGAAGAAATAATTCATCGTTAAAAAATAAGCTTGTATCTCCTAAACAACAAGTTGTAACTCAAAAAGATTTGGTGTGGCGTGTAAGTCTAAACGTGTAGCCTCAAAAGAGAACGCACAGGAGAGTTTTCTCCCGAAAGAATATGTAGGAATACTACGTTATAAGGAAATACAGTGTTGCAGAATAAAGACAAATACATACTTATTGGAAACACTTAAACTTTACGAGAAGAAATAACACATAGTACAAAATTAGCTTGTATATCCTAAACAACACGTTATAACTCGAAAGGATTTGGTGTGGCGTGTACGTCTAAACGTGAAGCCTCAAAAGAGAACCCACAGGAGAATTTTCTTTTGTCAAAATTTGTCAGAAAACCACGTTTTAAGGAAATCCCGCATCATGCGAAATTATCTTGTTTTTCCAAAACAACATGTTGTACCTCGAAAAGCTTTCGTGTTGCGTGAATGTCTAAGTGTGTAGCCTCCAAAGAGAAAGCACAGGAGAGTTTTCTCTCGAAAGAATATGTAAGAATACCACGTTATGAGGAAATACAGTGTTGCAGAGTAGAGGCAAATACATACGTATTGGAAACACTTAAACTTTACGAGAAGAAATAATTCATCGTTAAAAAATTAGCTTGTATCTCCTAAACAACAAGTTGTAACTCTAAAAGATTTGGTGTGGCGTGTACGTCTAAATGTTTAGCCTCAAAAGAGAACCCACGGGAGAATTTTCTTTCGTCAAAATTCGTCAGAAAACCACGTTTTAAGGAAATCCCGCATCGTGAGAAATTATCTTGTTCTTCCTAAACAACACGTTGTAACTCGAAAAGCTTTGCTGTTGCGTGTATGTCTCAGCGTGTAGCCTCAAATGAGAATGCACAGGAGAGTTTTCTCTCGAAAAAATATGTAAGAATACCACGTTATAAGGAAATACAGTGTTGCAGAGTAAAGACAAATACTTACTTATTGGAAAAACTTTATGAGAAGAAATAACGCATCGTACAAAATTAACTTGTATCTCCTAAACAACACGTTGAAACTTAAAAAGATTTGGTGTGGCTGTATGTCTAAACGTGTAGTCTCAAAAGAGAACCAATAGGAGAAATTTCTTTTGTCAAAATTTGTCAGAAAACCACGTATTAAGGAAATCCCTCATCGTGCGAAATTATCTTGTTCTTCCTAAACAACACGTTGTAACGCGAAAAGCTTTGGTGTTGCGTGTATGTCTAAGCGTGTAGCCTCAAAAGAGGACGCACGGGAGAGTTTTCTCTCGAAAGAATATGTAAGAATACCACGTTATAAGGAAATACAGTGTTGCAGACTAAAGGCAAATACGTACGTATTGGAAACACTTTACGAGAAGAAATAACGCATCGTACAAAGTTAGCTTGATCTCCTAAACAACACATTGTAACTCGAAAAGATTTGGTGTGGCATGTACGTCTAAACGTGTAGCCTCAAAAGAGAACCCACATGAGAATTTTTGTTTGTTAAAATTTGTCAGAAATCCATGTTTTAAGGAAATCACTCATCCTGCGAAATTATCTTGTTTTTCCTAAACAACACGTTGTAACTCGAAAAGCTTTGATGTTGCGTGTATGTCTAAGCGTGTAGCCTCAAAAGAGAACGCACAGGAGAGTTTTCTCTCGAAAGAACATGTAAGAATACCACATTATAAGGAAATACAGTTTTGCAGAGTAAAGACAAATACGTATGTATTTGAAACACTCTATGAGAAGAAATAACGCATCGTAAAAGATTAGTTTGTATCTCCTAAACAACACGTAACTCGGAAAGAATTGGTGTGGCATGTACGTCTAAACGTGTAGCCCCAAAAGAGAACCCACAGGAGAATTTTCTTTCGTCAAAATTTGTCAGAAAACCACTTATTAAGGAAATCCCGCATCATGCGAAACTATCTTGTTTTTCCTAAACAACACATTGTAACTCGAAAATCTTTGGTGTTGCGTGTATGTCTAAGCATGTAGCCTCAAAAGATAACGCACAGGAGAGATTTCTCTCGAACGAGTATGTAAGAATACCACGCTATATGGAAATACATTGTGGCAAATAAAAGATAAATACGTTCCTTTTGGAAACACTTAAACTTTACAAGAAGATATAAAGCATCGTAAAAAATTAGCTTGTATCTCCTAAACAACACGTTGTAACTCGAAAACATTCGGTGTGGCGTGTACGTCTAAACGTTTAGCCTCAAATGAAAACCCACAGGAGAATTTTCTTTCGTCAAAATTTGTCAGAAAACCACGTTTTAAGGAATTCCCGCATCATGAGAAATTATCTTGTTTTTCCTAAACAACACGTTCTAACTCGAAATGCTTTGGTGTTGCGTGTATGTCTAAGCGTGTAGCCTCAAGAGAGAATGCACAGGAGAGTTTTCTCTCGAAAGAATATGTACGAATACCATGTTATAAGGAAATACAGTGTTGTAGAGTAAAGAGAAATACGTACATATTGGAAACACTTTAGGAGAAGAAATAACGCATCGTACAAAATTAGCTTGTATCTCCTAAACAACACGTTGTAACTCGGAAAGATTTGGTGTGGCGTGCACGTCTAAATGTGTAGCCTCAAAAGAGAACGCACAGGAGAGTTTTCTCTCGAAAGAATATGTAAGAATACCACGTTATAAGGAAATACAGTGTTGCAGAGTAGAGGCAAATACATACGTATTGGAAACACTTAAACTTTACGAGAAGAAATAATTCATTGTAAAAAAATTAGCTTGTATCTCCTAAACAACAAGTTGCAACTCAAAAAGATTTTGTGTGGCGTGTAGTCTAAATGTGTAGCCTCAAAAGAGAACCCACAGGAGAATTTTCTTATGTCAAAATTTGTCAGAAATTCACGTTTTAAGGAAATCCTGCATCATGCGAAATTATCTTGTTTTTCCTAATCAACACGTTGTAACTCAAAAAGCTTTGGTGTTGCGTGTATTTCTAAGCATGCAGCCTCCAAAGAGAACACACAGGATAATTTTCTCTCGAAAGAATATATAAGAATACCACGTTATAAGGAAATACAGTGTTGCAGAGTAAAGACAAATATGTATGTATTGGAAACCCTTAAACTTTACGAGATGAAATAAAGCATCGTACAGAATTAGCTTGTATCTCCTAAACAACACGTGATAACTCGAAAAGATTTGGTGTGGCCTGTAAGTCTAAACGTGTAGCCTCAAAAGAGAACCCACAGGACAACTTTCTTTCGTCTAAATTTGTCAGAAAACCACGTTTTAAGGAAATCCTGCATCGTGAGAAATTATCTTGTTCTTCCTAAACAACACGTTGTCACTCAAAAAGCTTTGGTGTTGGGTGTATGTCTAAGCGTGTAGCCCCAAAAGAGAATGCACAGGTGAGTTTTCTCTCGAAAGAATATGTAAGAATACCACGTTATAAGGACATACAGTGTGGCAGAGTAAAGACAAATACGTACATATTGGAAACACTTTATGAGAGAAATAACGCATCTTGCAAAATTAGCTTGTATCTCCTAAACAACACGTTGTAACTCGAAAAGATTTGGTGTGGCATGTACGTCTAAACATGTAGCCTCAAAAGAGAACCCACAGGAGAGTTTTCTTTCGTCAAAATTTGTCAGAAAACCATGTTTTAATGAAATCCCGCATCGTGCGAAATCATCTTGTTTTTCCTAAACAACAAGTTGTAACTCGAAAAGCTTTGGTGTTGCGTGTATTTCTAAGCGTGTAGTCTCAAAAGAGAACGCAAAGGAGAGTTTTTTCTCGAAAGAATATGTAAGAATACCACGTTATTAGGAAATAAAGTGTTGCAGAGTAAAGACAAATACTTACGCATTGGAAACACTTTACGAGAAGAAATAACGCATCGTACAAAATTAGCTTGTATCTCCTAAACAACATGTTGTAACTTAAAAAGATTTGGTGTGGCCTGTACGTCTAAACGTGTAGCCTCAAAGGAGAACCCATAGGAGAATTTTCTTTGGTCAAAATTTGTCATAAAACCACGTATTAAGGAAATCCCGCATCGTGCAAAATTATCTTGATTTTCCTAAACAACACGTTGTAACTCAAAAAGGGATTTCCTTAAAACGTGGTTTTCTGTCAAATTTTGACGAAAGAAAATTATCCTGTGGGTTCTCTTTTGAGGCTACACGTTTAGACGTACACACCACACCAAAACTAATTTTGTACGATGCCTATTTCTTCTCGTAAAGTTTAAGTGTTTCCAATAAGTACGTATTTGTCTTTACACTGCAACATTGTATTTCCTTATAACGTGGTATTCTTACATATTCTTTCGAGAGAAAACTCTCCTGTGCGTTCTTTTCGAGTTACAACATGTTGTTTAGGACATACAAGCTAATTTTGCAAGATGCGTTATTTCTCTCATAAAGTGTTTCCAATAAGTACGTATTTGTCTTTGCTCTGCAACACTGTATTTCCTTATAACGTGGTATTCTTTCATATTCTTTGGAGAGAAAACTCTCCTGTGCGTTCTCTTTTGAGGCTACATGCTTTGACATACACGTAACACCAAAGCTTTTCGAGTTACAATGCGTTGTTTAGGAAAAACAAGATAAATTAGAGCGATGCAGGGTTTCCTTAAAATGTGGTTCTCTTACAAATTTTGAGGAAAGAAAATACTCCTGTGGGTTCTCTTTTGAGGCTACACATTTAGCCGTACATGCCACACCAAATCTTTTCGAGTTACAATGTGTTGTTTAGGAGATACAAGCTAATTTTTTACGATGCGTTATTTCTTCTCATAAAGTTTAAGTGTTTCCATTACGTACATATTTGCCTTTACTCTGCAACACTGTATTTCCTTATAACGTGGTTTTCTTGCACATTCTTTCGATAGAAAACGCTCCTGTGCGTTCTCCTTTGAGGCTACATGCTTAGACACACACGCAACACCAAAGCTTTTCGAGTTACAACGTGTTGTTTATGAAAAACAACATAATTTCACACGATGCGGGATTTCCTTAAAACGTGGTTTTCTGACAAATTTTGACGAAATAAAACTCTCCTGTGGGTACTCTTTTGAGGCTACACGTTTAAACATACACGCCACACCAAATCTTTTCGAGTTTCAACGTGTTGTTTAGGACATACAAGCTAATTTGGCAAGATGCGTTATTTCTCTTATAAAGTGTTTCCAATATGTACGTATTTGTCTTTACTCTGCAACACTGTATTTCCTTATAACGTGGTATCCTTACATATTCTTTCGAGAGAAAACTCTCCTGTGCGTTCTCTTTTGAGGCTACACGCGTAGACATACACGCAACACCAAAGCTTTTCGAGTTACAACATGTTGTTTAGGAAAAACAAGATAATTTAGCACGATGCGGGATTTCCTTAAAACGTGGTTTTCTGACAAATTTTGACGAAAGAAAATTCTCCTGTGGGTTCTCCTTTGAGGCTAAACATTTAGACATACACGCCACACCAAATCTTTTTGAGTTATATCGTGTTGTTTAGGAGATACAAGCTAATATTGTACCATGCATTATTTCTTCTCGTAAAGTGTTTCCCTTACTTACGTATTTGTCTTTACTCTGCAGCACTGTGTTTCTTTATAACGTGGTATTCTTTCATATTCTTTCGAGAGAAACCTCTCCTGTGCATTCTCCTTTGAGGCTACACTCTTAGACATACATGCAACACCAAAGCTTTTCTAGTTACAATGTGTTGTTTATGAAAAACAAGATAATTTCGCACAATGCGGGATTTCCTTAAAACGTGGTTTTCTGAAAAATTTTGACGAAAGAAAATTCTACTGGGGGTTCTCTTTGGAGGCTACACGTTTAGACATACACGGCACACCAAATGTTTTCAAGTTACAACGTGTTGTTTAGGACATACAAGCTAATTTTGCATGATGCTTTATTTCTCTCATAAAGTGTTTCCAATACATATGTATTTGTCTTTACTTTGCAACCCTGTATTTCCTTATAACGTGGTATTCTTACTTTTTCTTTCGAGAGAAAACTCTCCTGTGCGTTCTCTTTTGAGGCTATACGCTTAGATATACACACAACACCTAAGCTTTGCGAGTTAAAACGTGTTGTTTAGGAAGAACAAGATAATTTCTCACAATGCGGGATTTCCTTAAAACTTGGTTTTCTGACAAATTTTGAAGAAAGAAAATTGTCCTGTGGGTTCTCTTTTGAGGCTACACGTTTAGACGTACAGGCCACACCAAATCCTTTCGAGTAACAACTTAGGAGTTACAAGCTAATTTTGTACGATGCTTTATTTCATCTCGTAAAGTTTAAGGGTTTCCAATATGTACGTTTTTGTCTTTACTCAGCAACACTGTACTTCCTTATAAAGTGGTATTCTTACCTATTCTTTCGAGAGAAAACTCTCCTGTGCGTTCTCTTTTGAGGCTACATGCTTTGACATACACGCAACACCAAAGCTTTTCGACTTACAATGTGTTGTTTAGGAAAAACCAGATAATTTAGCACGATGCGGGATTTCCTTAAAAGGTGGTTTTCTGACAAATTTTGACGAAAGAAAATACTCCTGTGGGTTCTCTTTTGAGGCTACACATTTAGACGTAACCGCCACACCAAATCTTTTCGAGTTACAATGTGTTGTTTAGGAGATACAAGCTAATATTTTACGATGCATTATTTCTTCTCATAAAGTTTAAGTGTTTCCATTACGTACATATTTGCCTTTACTCTGCAACACTGTTTTTCCTTATAACGTGGTATTCTTGCATATTCTTTCGATAGAAAACTCTCCTGTGCATTCTCCTTTGAAGCTACATGCTTAGACATACACGCAACATCAAAGCTTTTCGAGTTACAACGTGTTGATTAGGAAAAACAACATAATTTCGCACGATGCGGGATTTCCTTAAAACGTGGTTTTCTGAAAAATTTTGACGAAATAAAACTCTCCTGTGGGTACTCTTTTGAGGCTACACGTTTAGACGTACACGCCACACCAAATCTTTTCGAGTTACAACGTGTTGTTTAGGACATACATGCTAATTTGGCAAGATGCGTTATTTCTCTCATAAAGTGTTTCCAATATGTACGTATTTGTCTTTACTCTGCAACACTGTATTTCCTTATAACGTGGTATCCTTACATATTCTTTCGAGAGAAAACTCTCCTGTGCGTTCTCTTTTGAGGCTACACGCTTAGACATACACGCAACACCAAAGCTTTTCGAGTTACAACATGTTGTTTAGGAAAATCAAGATAATTTAGCACGATGCGGGATTTCCTTAAAACGTAGTTTTCTGACAAATTTTGACGAAAGAAAATTCTCCTATGGGTTCTCCTTTGAGGCTAAACGTTTAGATATACACGCCACACCAAATCCTTTTGAGTTATATCGTGTTGTTTAGGAGATACAAGTTAATTTTGTACCATGCATTATTTCTTCTCGTAAAGTGTTTCCCTTACTTAAGTATTTGTCTTTACTCTGCAGCAGTGTGTTTCCTTATAACGTGGTATTCTTACATATTCTTTCGAGAGAAACCTCTCCTGTGCGTTCTCTTTTGAGGCTACACGCTTAGACATACATGCAACACCAAAACATTTCGAGTTACAATGTGTTGTTTATGAAAAACAAGATAATTTCGCACGATGCGGGATTTCCTTAAAACGTGGTTTTCTGAAAAATTTTGACCAAAGAAAATTCTACTGGGGGTTCTCTTTGGAGGCTACACGTTTAGACATACACGGCACACCAAATGTTTTCAAGTTACAACGTGTTGTTTAGGAGATACAAGCTAATTTTTTACGATGCGTTATTTCTTCTCGTAAAGTGTTTCCAATAGGTACATATTTGTCTTTACTCTGCAACACTGTATTTCCTTATAACGTGGTATTCTTACATATTCTTTCGAGAGAAAACTCTCCTGTGCCTTCTCTTTTGAGGCTACATGCTTAGACATACACGCAACACCAACGCTTTTCGAGTTACAATGTGTTGTTTATGAAGAACAAGATAATTTCTCACGATGTGGGATTTCCTTAAAACGTGGTTTTCTGACAAATTTTGACGAAAGAAAATTGTCCTGTGGTTCTCTTTTGAGGCTACACATTTAGACGTACACCCCACACCAAATCTTTTCGAGTTACAACGTGTTGTTTAGGAGATACAAGCTAATTTTGTACAATGCTTTATTTCATCTCATAAAGTTTAAGGGTTTCCAATACGTAAGTATTTGTCTTTATTCTGCAACACTGTACTTCCTTATAACGTTGTATTCTTACATATTCTTTCGAGAGAAAACTCTCCTGTATGTTCTCTTTTGAGGCGACACGCTTAGACATCCACGCAACACCAAAGATTTTCGAGTTAATACGTATTGTTTAGTAAAAACAAGATAATTTCGAACGGTGCTGGATTTCCTTAAAACGTGGTTTTCTGAAAATTTTGACGAAAGAAAATTCTCCTATGGGTTCTCTTTTGAGGCTACAGGTTTAGATGTACACGCCACACCAAATCTTTTCGAGTTACAATGTGTTTTTTCGGAGATACGAGCTAATTTTGTACAATGCTTTATTTCATCTCGTAAAGTACATATTTGTCTTTAATCTTCAACACTGTATTTCCTTATAACGTGGTATTCTTACATATTCTTTCGAAAGAAAACTCTCCTGTGTGTTCTCATTTGAGGTTACACGCTGAGAAATACACGCAACACAAAAGCTTTTCGAGTTACAACGTGTTGTTTAAGAAAAACAAGATAATTTCGCACGATGCGGGATTTCCTTAAAACTTGGTTTTTTGAAAATTTTGACGAAAGAAAATTCTCCTATGGGTTCTCTTTTGAGGCTACACGTTTACACGTACACGCCACACCAAATCTTTTCGAGTTACAACGTGTTGTTTAGGAGATACGAGCTAATTTTGTACGATGCTTTATTTCATCTCGTAAAGTTTAAGGGTTTCCAATACGTACGTATTTGTCTTTACTCTGAAACACTGTATTTCCTTATAACGTGGTATTCTTACATATTCTTTTGAGAGAAAACTCTCCTGTGTGTTCTCTTTTGAGGCTACACGGTGAGACATACACGCAACACCGAACTTTTCGAGTTACAACGTGTTGTTTAGGAAAAACAAGATAATTTCGCACGATGCAGGATTTCCTTAATACGTGGTTTTCTGACAAATAAGACCAAAGAAAATTCTCCTGTGGGTTCTCTTTTTGAGGCTACATGTTTAGACATACACGCCACACCAAATCTTTTCGAGTTACAACGTGTTGTTTAGGAGATACAAGCTAATTTTGTATGATGCGTTATTTCTTCTCGTAAAGTGTTTCCAATACGTATGTCTTTGTCTTTACTCTGCAACACTGTATTTCCTTATAACCTGGTATTCTTACATATTCTTTCGAGTGAAAACTCTCCTGTGTGTTCTCTTTTGAGGCTACACACTGAAACATACACGCAACACCAAA